>NW_027601841.1:0-68289 GCF_053455715.1 Rhinoraja longicauda
TATTGAGTGTTTAATTCCCCCCTTCATCCCCCTTAAAACTCCCCCAAACCTGTGCTGCATTAACTTAAATTGGTTTCAGGTTTTTTTTTTACAAGCCCCACTCACCCACCCTCAACTCCTTATCATCCCCCCCCACAACCCACCCCCTTATCCTCTTCTCACCCACTCCATCCCCCAGCCCCATTACCTCCCCTCTCTTCCACCCTCCATTCACCCAATTCATCCCCCCTGAACCCCCTTTGAAACTCCCCCAAACCTCTTCTAATGCGCTCCCCCCGGACCTTTCACTAATGCGCTCCCCCGCCCCCCCCCGGACCTTTCACTAATGCGCTCCCCCGCTCCCCCCCCCCCCCACGTGAGAGGATCGCCGACGCTCTTATTTGTACGACAGGGCGTGTCCCACTGAAAGCTCTCGCTGCTGCTGAACTGTCTGGTTCGTGCTGAGACGTCGAGCTTTGGCTGCTGCTGTGCAATACAAGATAAGCTTCATTTCCATTGATATTTTATTTAAAGCAAATCGCTTTGTTTAAACATAAAGTCCATTTCATTTTACCTTATTTACTTTCGTTTCTTTTTAGTTTTTACCTAGGGGAGGCTTTCTTTAGTTAGGGAGGTTTGCCGTTTTGTCCTCTAAATTTTTTTTGTCTTTTTAACATTACTTGCATTTCATTTTTCCTCATTTCCGATTGTTTTATTTCTATTTCATACTTCGGGGAGGGTTTTTTAGTGAGTGAGCGTTGCCTTTTTCTGTTCAGCTCCCACTTCGCACTCGACGCCCCATTGGTTGGTGTACCACGTGAGGGAGTAAAATAAAACGTCGCCTTCATTTATATTCCTTTCATTTTCAAAGAAAAACGCTTCATTTCAAAAAGCATTGATTTCTTTTTTGTCAAAAAAGTACGTTTTCATAGGATTATTTCACTTTAAAAAACGATTTAAAGAAAAAAACACTTTGTTTTTTAAACATAAAAATAATTTCATTTTTCCTCATTTAGATTTGTTTCATTTGAGAACTCAACTCACTCTCTCAATCCCCCCTCCACCTCCCCACATTCATCCCCCCGAACCCCCATTAAAACTCCCAAAAAAACCTCTACTGCATTGGTCTAAAACCCTCCCCACACTCAGCCACTCCATCCCCACTCACGCACTCCATTCCCACCTCAATCTCCCGTTAACACCCCCAAACCTCTCCTGGATTAACTGAAATTTTGTTTAGGGTTTTTTCAGAGCCCCACTCTTGCACTCCATTCCCCCATCAATCCCCTTTAAAACTCCCCCAAGCCTGTGCTGCATTAACTTAAATTGGTTTCAGGTGTTTGTAAGAGACCCACTCCATTCACACCCCCTCAACCCCACTTATCATCCCACAACCCACCTCAACCTGCCTTATCGTCCCCTCACCCACTCCAACCTCCTCAGCCCCCTTATCCCCCCCTCCACTCACCCAATTCATCCCCCTGAGCCCCCTTTAAAACTCCCCCAAACCTTCACTGCATTGGTCTAACACCCTCCTCTTACTCAGCCACTCCATTCCCACCTCAACCCCCTTCACTCAGGCACTCCATTCCCACCTAACCCCCCGCCCTTAAAACTCCCCCAAACCTCTCCTATATTAACTGAAATTGTGTTTAGGATTTTTTTCAGAGCCCCACTCACCTACTCCATCCATACTCCCTCAACCCCACTAATCATCCCCCCTGCAACCTACCTCAACCCTCTTATCCTCCCCTCACCCACTATCCTCCTTATCCTCTCTCCATCTCCCATTCCATTCCCCCTGAACCCCCTTTAAAACTCCCCCAAACCTCGACTGTATTGGTCTAACACCTCCCCTTACGCAGCCACCCCATCCCCCTCACTCAGGCACTCAATTCCCACCTCAACCCCCCCCCGCTTAAAACTCCCCCAAATCTTTCTTCAGAGCCCCATTCACGCACTCCATTCCCCCTTCAATCCCCCTTAAAACTCCCCAAACCTGTGCTGCATTAATTTAAATTGGTTTCAGTTTTTTGTTTAAGAGCCCCACTCCATCCACACCCCCCTCAACCCCACTTACCATCCCCCCTGCAACCCACCTCAACCCTCTTATCCTCCCCTCACCCACTCCAGCCCCCTTATACCCCCCTCCTCCACCCCATTCACCCAATTCATTCCCCCTGAACCCCCTTTAAAACTCCCCCAAACCTCCACTGCATTGGTCTAACACCCTCCCCTTACTCAACCACTCCATCCTTCCACTCACGCACCCCATTCCCCCCCACCCACCCCCCCATAAAACTCCCCCAAACCTCTCCTGCATTAACTGAAATTGTGTTTAGGATTTTTTTGAGAGCCCCACTCATGCTCTTCAATCCCCCTTAAAACTCCCCCAAACCTGTGCTGCATTAACTTAAATTGGTCTCAGATTTTTTTAAGAGCCCCACTTACGCACTCCATTCCCCCTTCAATCTCCCTTAAAACTCCCCCAAACCTGTGCTGCATTAACTTAAATTGGTTTCAGGGTTTTTTTAAGAGCCCCACTCACCCACTCCATCCACACCCCCCTCAACCCCACTTATCCCCTCCATAACCCACCTCAGCCCCTTTATCCTCTTCTCACCCACTCCAGCCCCCTTATCCCCCCCTCTTCCACACTCCATTCACCCATTTCATCGCTGCTGAACTCCCTTTGAAACTCCCCCAAACCGCTACTGCATTGGTCTAACACAGCCACTCCATCCCCCCTCTCCCCCACTCACACACTCCATTCCCACCTGAAACCCCCTTAACTCGCCCAAACCTGCATTAACTGAGATTGTGTTTAGGATTTTTTTGAGAACCCCACTCAGGCACTCCATACCCCCTTCAATCAATCTCCCTTAAAACTCCCCCAAACCTGTGCTGCATTTACTTAAATTGGTCTCAGATTTTTTTTAATAGCCCCACAATCCCACTCCATCCACACACCCTCAATCCCACTTATCATCCCCCGCACAACCCACCTCATCCCCCCTTATCCTCTTCTCATCCACTCCATCCCCCTCAGCCCCCTTATCCCCCCCCTCTATTCACCCAATTCATCCCCCCTGAACCCCCTTTGAAACTCCCCCAAACCTCTACTGCATTGGTCTAACACTCAGCCACTCCATCCCCCCCTCCCTCCACCACTCACACACTGCATTCCCACCTGAAACCCCTTATAACTCCCCCCAAACCTCTGCTGCATTAACTGAAATTGTGTTTAAGATTTTACAGAGCTCCAGTCACGCACTCCATTCCCCCCTCAATCCCTCTTAAAACTCTCCCAAATCTGTGCTGCATTTACTTAAATTGGTTTCATTTTTTTTTTAAGAGCCCCACTGACCCACTCCATCCACACCCCCTCAACCCCACTTATCACCCCCCCCCCACAACCCAAATCAATTCCCCTTATCCTCCAATCACACACTCCCATCTCCCTCAGCCCCCTTATCCCCCCTCCTCCACCCCATTCACCCAATTCATTCCCCCTGAACCCCGTTTAAAACTCCCCCAAACCTCCACTGCATTGGTCTAACACCCTCCCCTTACTCAACCACTCCATCCTTCCATTCACGCACCCCATTCCCCCCCACCCACCCCCCATAAAACTCCCCTAAACCTCCTGCATTAGCTGAAATTGTGTTTAGGATTTTTTTGAGAGCCCCACTCACGAACTCCATTCCCCCCTCAATCCCCCTTAAAACTGCCCCAAACCTGTGCTGCATTAACTTAAATTGGTTTCAGATTTTTTTTTAAGAGCCCCACTCTCCACTCCATTGCCCCGTCAACCCGTTATCATCCTCTCCGCCCCCCCACAACCCACCTCTCACTCTTATCCTCCATCCCCCGCAACCCCCTTTATCCCCCCTCCTTCACCCACCCACTCACCCAATCCATCCACCCCTGATCCCTCCTTGAAAGTCCCCCAAACCTCTCCTGCATTGGTCTAACACCCTTCCTCACTCACCCTCTGTATCCCTCAACTCCCACCCCCCCCCCCACCTGATCAATATCTGTTTGTTTTTAACATCATGCCAAGAAGAGGGAGAAAACGAGGTGCAGGATGGTCAACGAACATTAGCAGACGTCAACAGGCAGAAATTAGAAGGCAGCAAGAAAAAACGGGACATCTCAAGGAAGGCCAAAAAAGACAACGAAAGAGAGCGCAAGAGAGTAGTAGTGAAGAAATGCCAGAAACGAGTACTAAACGTCTCAGGGATAACCAAAAAGGAATGCAACACAGAAGAGAAGAAGAGACGCAACAAGAAACGACTGAGCATCTTCGAAAGAGAGCGCAAGAGAGTAGTAGTGAAGAAATGCAACAAACGAGTACTAAACGTCTCAGGGATAACCAAAAAGGTATGCAACACAGAAGAGAAGAAGAGACGCAACAAGAAACGACTGAGCATCTCAAGCATCTCCGAAAGAGAGCGCAAGAGAGTAGTAGTGAAGAAACACAACAAGCAAGAACTAAACGTCTCAGGGATGAGCAAACAAGAATGCAACACAGCAGAGAACAAGAGACGCAACAAGAAACGACTGAGCGTCTCAAGCATCTCCGAAAGAGTGCACAAGATAGAAGGAGTGAAGAAACTCGACAAGTAAGAACTGAACGTCTCAGAGATAACCAAAAAAGAATGCAACACAGAAGAGAAGAAGAGACGCAACAAGAAACGCCTGAGCATCTCAAGCATCTCCAAAAGAGAGCGCAAGAGAGTAGTAGTGAAGAAACACAACAAGCAAGAACTAAACATCTCAGGGATGAGCAAAAAAGAATGCAACACATAAGAGAACAAGAGACGCAACAAGAAACGACTGAGCGTCTCAAGAATCTCCAAAAGAGTGCACAAGATAGAAGGAGTGAAGAGACTCGACAAGTAAGAACTGGACGTCTCAGGGATAACCAAAAAAGAATACAACACAGAAGAGAACAAGAGATGCAACAAGAAATGACTGAGAGTGTTGAGGATCAACTTGAGAGCACGCAAAACAAAAGGAGACAAGAGATGGGAGATGAAAGAACTAGAAGAGTGGCTGAAGAGCGGGCCAGGAAAAGAAGAAGAAATGTACAAATCGCAAGGAGAAATCTATCTGCTGATGTTGGTGAAATGACCAAGATTTGCCCTCAGTGTCGAGCGTACCGTTTCTCTGGAGAAACTGCAAACTTTTGCTGCATGCAGGGTAAGGTAAACATTGCTCCTCTCTGCACACTACCTGATGAATTGATGAAATTGTACACAATTGACACACCACAAGCAAAAGAGTTCAGAAAGAATATTAGACAATACAACTGCCTCTTTCAAATGACGTCATTCGGTGCCAAGGAAGTTGTGCCACCAAGACCTGGATGGAGTCCTTCAGTCATCATTCAAGGGCAGATTCATCATTACATTGGTCCATTGATGCCTGACCTAGACCAGCCAAGTCAATTCTTGCAGATCTATTTTATGGACCCTCAAGATAGTGTTGAATTGCGAATGGGTATACTGCAAGATGCTGGTATTCAAAGGGAAATTGTTGAGATGCTTGAAAACTTGATGAGACTAAACAACCCTTACATTAATTCAATTAAAGTGGCAAAGGATAGAATTCGAGATTTACCAGAGGCATCCATCGTCATTGATCCAGATCGTCGGCCACCATTTGAACATGAAAGGAGATTTAACAGACAAATTGCCAATGAAGTTGCTGTCATAATACCAAACAATAATGAACCTGAGGCAACATCACGTCACATTATCTTGAAAGAAAGAGGAGGAGGCCTGCGGATCATTTCAGAGTCTCACAGGTCGTACGATAGTCTTCAATATGTTCTTTTCTTTCCGCTTGGAGATGATGGATGGCATTACCAACTCAAAATGCGTAACAGCAGGAAGTTGACAGCGATGCGATATTATGCGTATAAGATCATGAATCGTGATAATGAATTTAACCAACTTTTGAGAGGAGGACGACTCTTTCAACAATATGTCGTCGACATGGCTGCTAAGATTGAGAACGATAGGCTCAATTATATTCGCCTAAATCAAGCATCTTTGAGATCAACAACTTACAAAGGCCTGACGGATGCCTTAAATGATAATGACGATTTGGATAACATTGGAAAGCGCATAATCCTCTCCTCAACATTTGTCGGTGGACCGAGATACATGATGGAACGATGCCAGGACGCCATGATGTATGTTCGGAAGTACGGCACTGCTTCGTTTTTCATTACGATGACTTGCAATCCGAAGTGGAGCGAAATCCAACGCTGCCTCTTTTTGAATCAGCAGCCATGTGATAGACCAGACTTGATTACAAGGGTCTTCGATCTGAAAAGAAAACTCTTCATCAAGTGCCTTACTGGACCGGATGGCCTCTTTGGAAATTGTATAGCTTTTGTCTTGACTGTGGAATATCAGAAGAGAGGACTGCCTCATTTGCACTGTCTGCTGTGGCTTGACGAAGCGAATAAGCCACGGCCACGAGATGTTGACAGATTTGTGCAAGCTGAAATACCAGACCCGCAGTTAGATCCCGAGCTGCATGGATTGGTACTAAAGCACATGATTCATGGACCGTACTGCAAACACACCTCTCAGTGTTGGAAGAATGGAAGATGCAATAAAAGATTCCCGAAGCCATTTATCGAGAGCACAAGGTGTGGAGATGATTCATATCCTATGTACAGGAGAAGATCTCCGGATATGGGAGGATTTCAAGGACATCAAGAACGACGCCGGCATCGACCTATTACTTCTGAATGGGTTGTGCCCTATAATGCTCAACTCTTGAAGTTGTTCCAATGTCACTTGAATGTTGAGATATGCTCCTCTGTCAAGTCGGTCAAATACGTCATCAAGTACACCTTGAAGGGGAGTGATCAAGCAGTTTTTGGACTTAACAGGGATGACGAGATTATACAGTACTTGACTGGAAGATACATTGGTCCATCAG
Source organism: Rhinoraja longicauda (assembly GCF_053455715.1). Lineage (NCBI taxonomy): Eukaryota > Metazoa > Chordata > Chondrichthyes > Rajiformes > Arhynchobatidae > Rhinoraja > Rhinoraja longicauda. The sequence continues at coordinate 6,943 of NW_027601841.1, forward strand.
AAGCAGTGGGATCAATCCTTGGATTTACAACTCATGAGAGATACCCTCCTGTCATTCGACTCCAGGTACATCTACCAGAAGAACAACGAGTCGTTATCACAGCCGATGCTGTTCAGCGGGTTAGAAATGATGATTTCGCGAGAACAACTTTAACTGCATTCATGGAATTGTGTTCTCGAGATCAATTTGCACGGACTTTGTATTACGCTGATGTTCCCCGGTTTTACACGTGGAACAATAAGAAATGGCAAAGAAGGAAGGTTGGAAAGATAGTGGAGGATTTTCCAGGTTTTTTTGAAGTCAACGTTCTGGGACGTGTGTATACAGTTTCTCCAAGATGTGGTGATCTGTACTACTTGAGACTGCTTCTCCATCACGTAAAAGGGCCAGTATCCTTTGATTCATTAAGGACACATGATGGACATATTCTTTCTTCATTCAAAGACGTCTGCATAGAAAGAGGTTTGTTGCAAGATGATGACCATTGGCGACAGACGATGGAAGATGCTGAGAAGACAAAGCTCCCTGGTGCAATAAGAGATTTATTTGTCGTTTTGCTGATGAACGACGAGGTCAACAATCCTCGACAACTATGGGATCGCTTCAAAAATTCCATGTCTGAGAATTTCCTTGAAAAAGAATCGACACTAAGCAGTCATCAAAATATCATGATTGATGAGAGGCATCATGATCAAGCTCTGTTGTATATTCAAGACAAGCTTGCGAATTATAACAAGACCCTGGGATACTTTCATTTGCCCAAACCAAGAAATGGAAGGATGAACATTGTTGACAATCCAGAATTGCTGCATGAGTTGCAGTATAGTGTGCCTGAACAACAGCAGTTTGTTGCAGAGAAGGAGCCGATGCTGAATGCTGAGCAAAGAGTCGTGTATGACCATGTGTGCGGCTGCTTGGATAGGAATGTTCCTTCAATGATTTTCATTGATTCCCCAGCAGGAACGGGAAAGACATTTCTCACAAATTTGATCCTCTCCAAAGTTAGAGGTAAAGGTGATGTTGCTTTTGCTGTAGCATCCTCTGGGATAGCTGCTACATTGATGCCTGGTGGAAGAACTGCACATTCTCGCTTCAAGATACCCATCGAAGTGAGCGAGAATGCAATGTGCAACATTGAAAAGAATTCCTACACGGCACAGTTGATCAGGCAAGTGAGACTGATTGTTTGGGATGAGTGTCCGATGATTAGGAGGGAGAGCTTCGAAGCTGTGGATAGAACTCTTCGGGATATATGCACCAAGGATGAGCCTTTTGGCGGTATTATTACCGTTTGTTGTGGTGATTTTAGACAACTCCTTCCTGTTGTGAAAAGGGGAAACGATGCTGATATTGAAAATTCATGCATCAAGAAATCCTACTTGTGGAGGACTTTCACCATGTTCAACTTGAAGAGGAATATGCGATTGGGAGATGGAGAAGACGACTATTCTCAATTTTTGCTGAATGTTGGAGAAGACAGGATTTTGAAAAATGAAGACGATGAGATTGAAATCCCACAAGACATGGTTCTAGCTGGAAGATCACTGGAGGATTGCATGGATTTTATATATCCCACCTTCGACAATCCTGCCGAATTATTCTCTAACAATTGTATCTTGGTTCCGCTGAATGACATTATGAGGAGCATCAATTCTAGATGTATCAGATGCTTCCCAGGGATCATGAAGACATACCTTTCGTTCAATGCTGTGACTGAGGGAACTAATGCTACTCACTTCCCAACAGAATTCCTCGATTCAGTGGAGATCTCTGGATTACCACCGCACAAATTGGAGTTGAAAAAGGGATCTCCGATCATTTTAATGAGGAATTTGGCACCACCAAGACTATGCAACGGAACGAGGATGATTGTGGAACAGCTACACAATAACTTGATCGTTGCAAAAATCACCATTGGAGCCTTCAGAAATGAAATTGTGATGATTCCTAGGATACCGCTTACTTTGACAGAAGGCGAAGACATTCCCTTTCAGCGGAGACAATTCCCCGTTCAGACGTGTTTTGCTATGACAATCCACAGAGCACAAGGACAAACCATGGAAAAAGTGTTGATATACCTGGAGAAACCGGTATTTCAGCATGGTCAATTGTATGTGGCTCTTAGCCGAGGAAAGGCTAGGGAAAATGTCAAAGTTTTCCTGAAGGATACGATATCAACGAAGAATGTTGTCATTCGAAGCGTGCTTCGCTGAGCAATGACTCCCCAAGTGGGACCTGGACCAATGAGGCGTCGAGCGGGAGGTCAGAGCATATTAATCGGCCGCACGTGTGGAGGAGCGGCAGGAGCCAATCAGAATGCACCACGTGGAACCCGGACCAATTAGGCGTTGAGCGTCACGCACAGAACCAGCGGCCTTTTAACGTAAGTAGTAGATCAACGGGCACCGACTTTAGAGGCGCGGATCCGTTGGGTTCACATTGTAACGTCACACACGGATGACGGGCACTGGAGATGGAAAAGTCCTTCTAACGTAAGTATTAGATCAATTGAGGAAGGATATTCTTGCTATGGAGGGCGTGCAGTGTAGGTTCACTAGGTTAATTCCCGGAATGGCGGGACTGTCGTATGTTGAAAGGCTGGAGCGATTGGGCTTGTATACACTGGAATTGTCTATTGTCTATAATTGGCCCCAACTGCACAGGCGCAGACCCGTTGGGTTCGCATTGAGTCACCAACAGCAAAGAGACATCGAGTAGCAGCGAGGACTAGAATGAGGGGGTATGGGGAGAACGAGGGGGTATAGGGAGTAGGCAGGAACGGGGTACTGATTGAGAGTGATCAGCCATCATCGCATTGAATGGCGGTGCTGGCTCGAAGGGCTGAATGGCCTACTCCTGCACCTATTGTCTATTGATATTTCAATGTTTTTGAGATCATGCCAAGAGGAGGGAGCAAACAATTCACAGCTTGGTCAAGGAAGGAACGACACAAAGAGACATCGAAACACAGTGAGGAGCAGAAGGGAACAAGAGGAGCAACAACAAATAACTGGACGTGTGAGGATCTAATGCTTTTGTGCCAGGAGGAGGGAGCAAACAATTCACAGCTTGGTCAAGGAAGGAACGACGCGAGGAGACATCGAAAGGGAGTGAGTAGCAGAAGAGACATCGAGAGGCAGTGAGGGACAGAATGGAACAAGAGGAGCAACAATAAATAACGGGACGTGTGAGGATCAACGAGAACGGACGCAAAACAGAAAGTGACAGGTACTAAAGAACTTTTTTGAGGTTTATTTTATTTCAAGAAAAAGAAATTGCCATTTTGATCTAATGATTTTGTGTTCATTAATAAGTAGGTTTTTATTTAGAATTTATAAATATATACATCGTAATATTTCTATATTTTTTAGATTATGCCAAGAGGAGGGAGCAAACAATTCACAGCTTGGTCAAGGAAGGAACGACACAAAGAGACATCGAAAGACTGAGGAGCAGAAGGGAACAAGAGGAGCAACAACAAATAACTGGACGTGTGAGGATCAATGAGAAAGAAAGCAAACAGAAAGTGACAGGTACTAAAGAAACTTTTTCTTTGAGGTTTATTTTATTTCAAGAAGAAAAATGCCATTTTGATCTAATGCTTTCGTGTTCATTAGTAAGTAGGTTTTTATTTAGAATTGATAAAAATATACATCCTGATATTTCTATACTTTTTCGATCATGCCAAGGGGAGGAAGCAAACAAGTCACAGCATGGTCAAGGAAGGAATGACGCAAGGAGACATCGAGAGGGAGTGAGTAGCAGAAGAGACATCGAAAGGCAGTGAGGGACAGAATGGAACAAGAGGAGCAACAATAAATAACGGAACGTGTGAGGATCAACGATAACGAGCGCAAAACAGAAAGTGACAGGTACTAAAGAACCTTTTTGAGGTTTATTTTATTTCAAGAAAAAGAGATTGCCATTTTGATCTAATGATTTCGTGTTCATTAATAAGTAGGTTTTTATTTAGAATTTATAAATATATACATCGTGATATTTCTATATTTTTTAGATTATGCCAAGAGGAGACATCGAAAGGTAGTGAGTAGCAGAAGAGACATTGAGAGGCAGTGAGGGACAGAATGGAACAAGAGGAGCAACAATAAATGACGGAACGTGTGAGGATCAACGAGAAAGACGCAAAACGGAAAGTGACAGGCACTAAAAAACCTTTTTGATTGAGATTTATTTTATTTCAAGAAAAAAAAAGCCATTTTGAGCTAATGCTTTCATGTTCATTAGTAAGTAGGTTTTTATTTAGAATTTATAAAAATATACATCCTGATATTTCTATACTTTTTAGATCATGCCAAGGGGAGGGAGCAAACAATTCACAGCTTGGTCAAGGAATGAACGACGCGAGGAGACATCGAAAGGGAGTGAGTAGCAGAAGAGACATCGAGAGGCAGTGAGGGACAGAATGGAACAAGAGGAGCAACAATAAATGATGGAACGTGTGAGGATCAACGAGAAAGACGCAAAACAGAAAGTGACAGGCACTAAAGAACCCTTTTGATTGAGATTTATTTTATTTCAAGAAAAAAAGCCATTTTGAGCTAATGCTTTCGTGTTCATTAGTAAGTAGGTTTTTATTTAGAATTTATAAAAATATACATCCTGATATTTCTATACTTTTTAGATCATGCCAAGGGGAGGAAGCAAACAAGTCACAGCATGGTCAAGGAAGGAATGACGCAAGGAGACATCGAGAGGGAGTGAGTAGCAGAAGAGACATCGAGAGGCAGTGAGGGACAGAATGGAACAAGAGGAGCAACAATAAATAACGGAACGTGTGAGGATCAACGAGAACGAACGCAAAACAGAAAGTGACAGGTACTAAAGAAACTTTTTGAGGTTTATTTTATTTCAAGAAAAAGAGATTGCCATTTTGATCTAATGATTTTGTGTTCATTAATAAGTAGGTTTTTATTTAGAATTTATAAATATATACATCGTGATATTTCTATATTTTTTAGATTATGCCAAGAGGAGGGAGCAAACAATTCACAGCTTGGTCAAGGAAGGAACGACGCAAAGAGACATCGAAAGGCAGTGAGGAGCAGAAGGGAACAAGAGGAGCAACAACAAATAACTGAACGTGTGAGGATCAATGAGAAAGAAAGCAAACAGAAAGTGACAGGTACTAAAGAAACTTTTTCTTAGAGGTTTATTTTATTTCAAGAAAAAAAAATGCCATTTTGATCTAATGCTTTCGTGTTCATTAGTAAGTAGGTTTTTATTTAGAATTTATAAAAATATACATCCTGATATTTCTATGCTTTCTAGATCATGCCAGGAGGAGGGAGCAAACAATTCACAGCTTGGTCAAGGAAGGAACGACGCGAGGAGACATCGAAAGGGAGTGAGGAGCAGAAGAGACATCGAGAGGCAGTGAGTGGCAGAATGAAACAAGAGGAGCAACAATAGATAACGGAACGTGTGAGGATCAACGAGAAAGAATGCAAAACAGAAAGTGACAGGTACTAAAGAGAGCTGGATAGAGCTCTTAAGGATAGCGGAGTGAGGGGGTATGGGGAGAAGGCAGGAACGGGGTACTGATTGAGAGTGATCAGCCATCATCGCATTGAATGGCGGTGCTGGCTCGAAGGGCTGAATGGCCTACTCCTGCACCTATTGTCTATTGTCTATTGATATTTCAATATTTTTGAGATCATGCCAAGAGGAGGGAGCAAACAATTCACAGCTTGGTCAAGGAAGGAACGACACAAAGAGACATCGAAACACAGTGAGGAGCAGAAGGGAACAAGAGGAGCAACAACAAATAACTGGACGTGTGAGGATCTAATGCTTTTGTGCCAGGAGGAGGGAGCAAACAATTCACAGCTTGGTCAAGGAAGGAACGACGCGAGGAGACATCGAAAGGGAGTGAGTAGCAGAAGAGACATCGAGAGGCAGTGAGGGACAGAATGGAACAAGAGGAGCAACAATAAATAACGGGACGTGTGAGGATCAACGAGAACGGACGCAAAACATAAAGTGACAGGTACTAAAGAACTTTTTTGAGGTTTATTTTATTTCAAGAAAAAGAAATTGCCATTTTGATCTAATGATTTTGTGTTCATTAATAAGTAGGTTTTTATTTAGAATTTATAAATATATACATCGTAATATTTCTATATTTTTTAGATTATGCCAAGAGGAGGGAGCAAACAATTCACAGCTTGGTCAAGGAAGGAACGACACAAAGAGACATCGAAGGACTGAGGAGCAGAAGGGAACAAGAGGAGCAACAACAAATAACTGGACGTGTGAGGATCAATGAGAAAGAAAGCAAACAGAAAGTGACAGGTACTAAAGAAACTTTTTCTTTGAGGTTTATTTTATTTCAAGAAGAAAAATGCCATTTTGATCTAATGCTTTCGTGTTCATTAGTAAGTAGGTTTTTATTTAGAATTGATAAAAATATACATCCTGATATTTCTATACTTTTTAGATCATGCCAAGGGGAGGAAGCAAACAAGTCACAGCATGGTCAAGGAAGGAATGACGCAAGGAGACATCGAGAGGGAGAGTAGCAGAAGAGACATCGAAAGGCAGTGAGGGACAGAATGGAACAAGAGGAGCAACAATAAATAACAGAACGTGTGAGGATCAACGATAACGAGCGCAAAACAGAAAGTGACAGGTACTAAAGAACCTTTTTGAGGTTTATTTTATTTCAATTTTAAAAAAATTGCCATTTTGATCTAATGATTTCGTGTTCATTAATAAGTAGATTTTTATTTAGATTTTATAAATATAGACATCGTGATATTTCTATATTTTTTAGATTATGCCAAGAGGAGGGAGCAAACAATTCACAGCTTGGACAAGGAAGGAACGACGCAAAGAGACATCGAAAGACAGTGAGGAGCAGAAGGGAACAAGAGGAGCAACAATAAATAACGGAACATATGAGGATCAACGAGAAAGAACGCAAAACAGAAAGTGACAGGTACTAAAGAACCTTTTTGAGGTATATTTTATTTCAAGAAAAATAAATTGCCATTCGGATCTAATGATTTACGTGCTCATTAATAAGTAGGTTTTTATTTAGAATTTATTATAAATATATACATCCTGATATTTCTATACTTTCTAGATCATGCCAAGAGGAGGGAGCAAACAAGTCACAGCTTGGTCAAGGAAGGAACGACGCAAAGAGACATCGACAGACAGTGAGGAGCAGAAGGGAACAAGAGGAACAACAACAAATAACTGAACGTGAAGGATCGTCGAGAAAGAAAGCATAACATAGAGGGACAAGGTATGCAACAACAAAAAACTGAGGGTCAACGAGAAAGTATGCATAACAGAAGGCAATAAAAGACCCAAGAAGAAAGGACTCAATGTCTCGATGATCAACGAAGAAGCAAGCAAAAGAGAAACTGACAAGTTAATAAAATAGATCTTTAATGTTCAAATTGTTATGTTTTGAGTTATTCGCATTTTTTTAACTTTAATAAATTCCTTTTCCACCTGCTTAATCGTCCTCAGCGTGTGACATCTCAATGCACGCCTTTAATTGCGCTCCCTCTCCCCTTTCCCCCCTCCTCACCCACCCCTCCCCTCTCCAACCCCCCCCCCCCCACCTCACCGTCCCCCCCAATTGAGATTCTTTTTTTTAACAGACAATTTATTTAACAGACAATTTATTTTAAAGAAAAAAGCAATTTCCCCAGGTCGCAATGGAAACCCTACGAGGACGGGCCCAACGGGCCCACTCGGTCTAGTCTATCTATATACTACTAAAACTCTGCGGTCCAACATTCCGTATGTATGGATGTATATGTGTATGTACGCAAAGATTCCGAAGAGTTTCTGTCCATAACTTACAAACCCTACTCCTCCCTGACGGTACACCAAAGCGCTACGATTTTTGTACCGCCATATTCACCATTAACATGGGCAACTATTTTAAGTACTTTCGTTCAAATTGAAGCTACCTTTTTAAAGCTAGAGAGATATTAAAGTTTAATTTTCATTTCTAACCCTTTTCTTGAAGGGGCTTCAGCGCGTGATGTCACAATGGCACCCGTGCACCAATGAGAGATCAGCTCGGTTTTAAATTTACATCTTCAGCTTGTGACGTCACAATGCTTGTGTGAGATTGTTGCAACATTGTTGCGAAAGGCAACTGCCAGTTTTTTAAAGTTGTGCAAGTCACTTAACATACACAGATCAGCATGGGGCCCCTATTCCCTCCCTCCCCCCCCTTCCCCCCTCAACCCCTTCCTCCCCACTCCTTCCCACCTCCATCCCCACTCCCTCCCCCCCTCCTCCCCAACTCCCTCCCCACCTCCCTCACCCCTCCTCCCCTAACTCCCCCCCCTCCCTCCTTCCCTCCATCCCTCCCCCCCTCCCTCCACCCTTCCATCCCTCTCCCCCTCCCCCCTCCTTCCACCCTCCCTCCCCCCTTCTGGTTACAAAGGAAACCCTACGGGGACGGGCCCAACGGGGAAAGAGGGGTACTGGGAAAAGGGGAGTTCCCCCTCCCTCCCCTCCCCTCCCCCCTCCCCCTCCCCCCTAACCCTCTCCCTCCCCCTTCCCCCCTCCCCTCCTCCCTCCACACCTCCCTCCTCCCTCCCTCCCCTCCTCCCGGTTACAATGGAAACCCTACGAGGACGGGCCCAACGGGGAAAGAGGGGTACTGGGAAAAGGGGAGGTCCCCCTCCCTCCCCCTTACACGCTCCCTCCCTCCCCCTCCCCCTCTCCCTCCCCCCTCCCCTCCCCCCTCCCTCCCCCTCCCCTCCTCCCTCCACACCTCCCTCCTCCCTCCCCCCTACCCCCCTCCCTCCCCTCTCCCTCCTCCCCCTTCCCCCTCCCTCCCCCTCCCCTCCTCCCTCCCCCTCCCCTCCTCCCTCCACACCTCCCTCCTCCCTCCCTCCCCCTTCCCTACCTCCCCTCCTCCCGGTTACAATGGAAACCCTACGACGACGGGCCCAACGGGGAAAGAGGGGTACTGGGAAAACGGGTGGTCCCCCTCCCTCCCCCCTTCCCCCCTCCCTACCCCCTCCCTCCCCTCTCCCTCCCGCTTGCCCCTTCCCCCCTCCCCCTCCCCTCCCCCCTCCACACCTCCCTCCTCCCTTCCCTCCCCCCCACTCCCCTCCCGGTTACAATGGAGACCTTACGAGGACGGGCACAACGGGGAAAGAGGGGTACTGGGAAAAGGGGAGGTCCCCCTCCCTCCCCCTTCCACCCTCACCCCTTCCCCCCACCCCTCCCCCTCTCCCTCCCCCCTCCCTCCACCTCCCCCCCTTCCCCCCTCCCCCTCCCTCCCCCTCCCCTCCTCCCTCCACACCTCCCTCTTCCCTCCCTCCCCCCTCCCTCCCTGCCTCACGGTTACAATGGAAACCCTACGAGGACGGGCCCAACGGGGAAAGGGGTGTGCTGGGGAAAGGGGGGGGGAGAGTAAGAGTGTATCTGGGGGAGAGAGAATGGGGGGGTCTGAGAATGGGGACTGGGGAGGGGGACAACAGGGGGCTTGGTGGTTTGGGAAAGAAGAGTACTGGGAAAAGGGGAGGTACCCCTCCCTCCCCACTCTCCTCCCTCCCTCATCCCTCCCTCCCTCCCGTCCCAGCAGCGCTGACCGCCGGGAGGTGTAGTCGCCGTCGCCTCTCCCGCTGTTTGATTTCATTTATAACAAAGACATTTATTTAAAATGAGGAATGTGATTTTCATTAAGTTTGATTTTATTTATTTTAAAAAAGCTGATGCTCTATAGATAAGTTTATTTCCTTTTCAACAAAGAACGCTGTTTATTTTAAAGTAAAATAGACCCTCCCCCCACCCCCCTCCCTCCCCTCTCCCTCCCCATCCCCCTCCCCTCCTTCCCCCTCCCCTCCCCCCTCCACTCCACCCTCCCCTCCCCCCCTCCCTCCCACTTCCCTCCCTCCCATCCTCCCGGTTACAATGGAAACCCTACGAGGACGGGCCCAACGGGCCCACTCGGTCTAGTCTATATACTACTAAAACTCTGCGGTCCAACATTCCGTATGTATATACGGAAGATTCCGTATGTTTGTACGGAAGATTCCGAAGATTTCTGTCCATAACTTACAAACCCTACTCCTCCCAGACGGTACACCAAAGCGCTACGATTTTTGTACCGCCATATTCACCATTAACATGGGCAACTATTGTAAGTACTTTCGTTCAAATTGAAGCTACCTTTTTAAAGCTAGAGAGATATTAAAGTTAAAATTTCTCATTTCTAACCCTTTTCTTGAAGGGGCTTCAGCGCGTGATGTCACAATGGCACCCGTGCACCAATGAGAGATCAGCTCGGTTTTAAATTTACATAATTTTTTTTCTGACTTTTTTTTCAAGGTCTTCAGCTTGTGACGTCACAATGCTTGTGTGAGATGGTTTGCAACATTGTTGCGAAAAGCAACTGCCAGTTTTTTAAAGTTGTGCGAGTCACTTAACATACACAGATCAGCATGGGGCCCCTATTCCCTCCCTCCCCCCCCCTTCCCCCCTCAACCCCTTCCTCCCCACTCCTTCCCACCTCCATCCCCACTCCCTCCCCCCCTCCTCCCCAACTCCCTCCCCACCTCCCTCACCCCTCCTCCCCTAACTCCCCCCCCTCCCTCCTTCCCTCCATCCCTCCCCCCCTCCCTCCACCCTTCCATCCCTCTCCCCCTCCCCCCTCCTTCCACCCTCCCTCCCCCCCTTCTGGTTACAAAGGAAACCCTACGGGGACGGGCCCAACGGGGAAAGAGGGGTACTGGGAAAAGGGGAGGTCCCCCTCCCTCCCCTTACCCCCTCCCCCATCCCCCTCCCCCCTAACCCTCTCCCTCCCCCTTCCCCCCTCCCCTCCCCCCCTCCCCTCCTCCCTCCACACCTCCCTCCTCCCTCCCTCCCCTCCTCCTGGTTACAATGGAAACCCTACGAGGACGGGCCCAACGGGGAAAGAGGGGTACTGGGAAAAGGGGAGGTCCCCCTCCCTCCCCCCTTCCCCCATCCCATCCCCCCTCCCTCCCCTCTCCCTCCCCCTTCCCCCCGTTCCCCCCTCCCCTTCCCCCTCCCTCCCCTCCTCCCTCCACACCTCTCTCCTCCCTCCCTCCCCTTCCCTCCCTCCCATCCTCCCAATGCTTGTTTGAGATGGGTGCTACATTGTTTCGAAAAGCACCACTAACAGATCGCAGTGAGAAGCACTAAATGACCGTGGTCGTGAGAAGCACTAAATGACCGCGAATGTAGCAAAAACAGCACTTTAAACCACTTTAAACCACTGTTTTCAAGTAGTCTTTTTTATTGCAAGTCACTTAACATACACAGATCAACATGGGGCCTCTATGCTCGTGGGCCACCGGGGCAAGTGTTGCGAAACAGCACTTGGAGTGTGTCTGGGGGAGAGAGAGAATGGGGGGGGGGTCTGAGAATGGGGACTGGGGAGGGGGACAACAGGGGTCGTTGCGGAGGGGGCTTGGTGGTGGGGGAAAGAGGGGTACTGGGAAAATGGGAGGTCCCCCTTCACCCCTCAACCCCTTCCTTCCCACCTCCATCCCCACTCCCTCCCCCCCTCCTCCCCCTCCCTCCCCAACTCCCTCCCCCTCCCTCCCCACCTCCCTCAAACCTCCCCCCTAACTCCCCCCCTCCCTCCTTCCCTCCATCCCTCCCTCCCCCAATCAATCCACCCTTCCATCCCTCTCCCCCTCCCCCCTCCTTCCATCCTCCCTCCCCCCTCCCGGTTACAATAGAAACCCTACGGGGACGGGCCCAACGGGGAAAGAGGGGTACTGGGAAAAGGGGAGGTCCCCCTCCCTCCCCTCCCCCCTACCCCCTCCCCCCTTCCCCCCTCCCCTCCCCCCTCCCTCCCCCCTCCCCTCCCCCCTCCCTCCCCCTCCCCTCCTCCCTCCACACCTCCCTCCACACCTCCCTCCCCCCCTCCCGGTTACAATGGAAACCCTATGAGGACGGGCCCAACGGGGAAAGAGGGGTACTGGGAAAAGGGGAGGTCCCCCTTCCCCCCTCAACCCCTTCATCCCCCCTCCTTCCCACCTCCATCCCCACTCCCTCCCCCCCTCCTCCCCCTCCCTCCCCAACTCCCTCCCCCCTCCCCCCTAACTCCCCCCTCCCTCCATCCCTCCCTCCCCAATCCCTCCCCCCCTCCCTCCACCCTTCCATCCCTCTCCCCCCTCCTTCCACCCTCCCTCCCCCCCTCCCGGTTACAATTGAAACCCTACGAGGACGGGCCCAACGGGGAAAGAGGAGTTCTGGGAAAAGGGGAGGTCCCCCTCCCTCCCCCCTTCCCCCTCCCCTCCCCCCTCCCCTCTCCCTCCCCCTCCCTCCCCCTCCCCCCTACCCCCCTCCCTCCCCTCCCCCCTCCCTCCCCTCCCCTCCTCCCTCCACACCTCCCTCCTCCCTCCCTCCCCCTTCCCGCCCTCCCCTCCTCCCGGTTACAATGGAAACCCTACGAGGACGGGCCCAACGGGGAAAGAGGGGTACTGGGAAAAGGGGATGTCCCCTTCCCTCCCTCCCCCCTACCCACCTCCCTCCCCTCTCCCTCCCCCCCTTCCCTCCTCCCTTCCCCCCTCCCCCCTCCCATCCCCCCCTCTCCCCCCTCCCTCCCCCCTACCCCCTCCCTCCCCTCTCCCTTCCCCCTCCCCCACTCCCCTCCCCCCTCCCTCCCCTCCTCCCTCCCCCTTCCCTTCCCCAACCCTCCCCCTTTCCTCCCGTCCCGGTTACAATGGAAACCCTACGAGGACGGGCCCAACGGGCCCACTCGGTCTAGTATACTACTAAAACTCTGCGGTCCAACATTCCGTATGTATGGATGTATATGTGTATGTACGCAAAGATTCCGAAGAGTTTCTGTCCATAACTTACAAACCCTACTCCTCCCTGACGGTACACCAAAGCGCTACGATTTTTGTACCGCCATATTCACCATTAACATGGGCAACTATTGTAAGTACTTTCGTTCAAATTGAAGCTACCTTTTTAAAGCTAGAGAGATATTAAAGTTTAATTTTCATTTCTAACCCTTTTCTTGAAGGGGCTTCAGCGCGTGATGTCACAATGGCACCCGTGCACCAATGAGAGATCAGCTCGGTTTTAAATTTACATCTTCAGCTTGTGACGTCACAATGCTTGTGTGAGATTGTTGCAACATTGTTGCGAAAGGCAACTGCCAGTTTTTTAAAGTTGTGCAAGTCACTTAACATACACAGATCAGCATGGGGCCCCTATTCCCTCCCTCCCCCCCCTTCCCCCTCAACCCCTTCCTCCCCACTCCTTCCCACCTCCATCCCCACTCCCTCCCCGCCTCCTCCCCAACTCCCTCCCCACCTCCCTCACCCCTCCTCCCCTAACTCCCCCCCCTCCCTCCTTCCCTCCATCCCTCCCCACCTCCCTCCACCCTTCCATCCCTCTCCCCCTCCCCCCTCCTTCCACCCTCCCTCCCCCCTTCTGGTTACAAAGGAAACCCTACGGGGACGGGCCCAACGGGGAAAGAGGGGTACTGGGAAAAGGGAGGTCCCCCTCCCTCCCCTCCCCTCCCCCCTCCCCCTCCCCCCTAACCCTCTCCCTCCCCCTTCCCCCCTCCCCTCCTCCCTCCACACCTCCCTCCTCCCTCCCTCCCCTCCTCCCGGTTACAATGGAAACCCTACGAGGACGGGCCCAACGGGGAAAGAGGGGTACTGGGAAAAGGGGAGGTCCCCCTCCCTCCCCCTTACACGCTCCCTCCCTCCCCCTCCCCCTCTCCCTCCCCCCTCCCCTCCCCCCTCCCTCCCCCTCCCCTCCTCCCTCCACACCTCCCTCCTCCCTCCCCCCTACCCCCCTCCCTCCCCTCTCCCTCCTCCCCCTTCCCCCTCCCTCCCCCTCCCCTCCTCCCTCCCCCTCCCCTCCTCCCTCCACACCTCCCTCCTCCCTCCCTCCCCCTTCCCTACCTCCCCTCCTCCCGGTTACAATGGAAACCCTACGACGACGGGCCCAACGGGGAAAGAGGGGTACTGGGAAAACGGGTGGTCCCCCTCCCTCCCCCCTTCCCCCTCCCTACCCCCTCCCTCCCCTCTCCCTCCCCCTTGCCCCTTCCCCCTCCCCATCCCCTCCCCCCTCCACACCTCCCTCCTCCCTTCCCTCCCCCCCACTCCCCTCCCGGTTACAATGGAAACCTTACGAGGACGGGCACAACGGGGAAAGAGGGGTACTGGGAAAAGGGGAGGTCCCCCTCCCTCCCCCTTCCACCCTCACCCCTTCCCCCCACCCCTCCCCCTCTCCCTCCCCCCTCCCTCCACCTCCCCCCCTTCCCCCCTCCCCCTCCCTCCCCCTCCCCTCCTCCCTCCACACCTCCCTCTTCCCTCCCTACCCCCTCCCTCCCCTCTCCCTCCCCCTTGCCCCTTCCCCCCTCCCCATCCCCTCCCCCCTCCACACCTCCCTCCTCCCTTCCCTCCCCCCCACTCCCCTCCCGGTTACAATGGAAACCTTACGAGGACGGGCACAACGGGGAAAGAGGGGTACTGGGAAAAGGGGAGGTCCCCCTCCCTCCCCCTTCCACCCTCACCCCTTCCCCCCACCCCTCCCCCTCTCCCTCCCCCTCCCTCCACCTCCCCCCCTTCCCCCCTCCCCCTCCCTCCCCCTCCCCTCCTCCCTCCACACCTCCCTCTTCCCTCCCTCCCCCCTCCCTCCCTGCCTCACGGTTACAATGGAAACCCTACGAGGACGGGCCCAACGGGGAAAGGGGTGTGCTGGGGAAAGGGGGGGGGGAGAGTAAGTGTGTATCTGGGGGAGAGAGAATGGGGGGGTCTGAGAATGGGGACTGGGGAGGGGGACAACAGGGGGCTTGCTGGTTTGGGAAAGAAGAGTACTGGGAAAAGGGGAGGTACCCCTCCCTCCCCACTCTCCTCCCTCCCTCATCCCTCCCTCCCTCCCGTCCCAGCAGCGCTGACCGCCGGGAGGTGTAGTCGCCGTCGCCTCTCCCGCTGTTTGATTTCATTTATAACAAAGACATTTATTTAAAATGAGGAATGTGATTTTCATTAAGTTTGATTTTATTTATTTTAAAAAAGCTGATGCTCTATAGATAAGTTTATTTCCTTTTCAACAAAGAACGCTGTTTATTTTAAAGTAAAATAGACCCTCCCCCCACCCCCCTCCCTCCCCTCTCCCTCCCCATCCCCCTCCCCTCCTTCCCCCTCCCCTCCCCCCTCCACTCCACCCTCCCCTCCCCCCCTCCCTCCCACTTCCCTCCCTCCCATCCTCCCGGTTACAATGGAAACCCTACGAGGACGGGCCCAACGGGCCCACTCGGTCTAGTATAATACTAAAACTCTGCGGTCCAACATTCCGTATGTATATACGGAAGATTCCGTATGTATATACGGAAGATTCCGAAGATTTCTGTCCATAACTTACAAACCCTGCTCCTCCCAGACGGTACACCAACTGACAGAAGCACTAAGTAGCCGCGAATGTTTCAAAACCAGCACTTAACCGCGAATGTTTTTTTAAAAAGCACTTAACCGCGAATGTTTCAAAACAAGCAATTAAAAAGCACTTTTTTTTTTAAAGTATTTTTTTTTATTCCAAGAGAATGGGGGGGGTCTGAGAATGGGGACTGGGGAGGGGGACAACAGGGATCGTTGCGGTGGGGGCTTGGTGGTGGGAGAAAGAGGGGTACTGGGAAAAGGGGAGGTCCCACTTCCCCCTCAACCTCTTCCTCCCCCCTCCTTCCCACCTCCATCCCCACTCTCTCCCCCCTCAATCCCAACCTCCATCACCACTCAGCCCCTAACTCACCCCTCCCTCCTTCCCTCCATCCGACCCTCCCCCACTCCCTCCCCCCCTCCCTCCACCCTTCCACCCCTCTCCCCCTCCTTCCACCCTCCCTCCCCCCCTCCCGGTTACAATGGAAAACCTACGGGGACGGGCCCAACGGGGAAAGAGGGGTACTGGGAAAAGGGGAGTTCCCCTCCCTCCCCTCCTCCCTCCCCTCCCCCCTACCCCTCTTCCCCCCTCCCCCTCCCCTCCCCCCCTCCCTCCCCCTCCCCTCCTCCCTCCACACCTCCCTCCACACCTCCCTCCTCCCTCCCTCCCCCCCTCCCGGTTATAATGGAAACCCTACGAGGACGGGCCCAACGGGGAAAGAGGAGTACTGGGAAAAGGGGAGGACCCCTCCCTCCCCCTTCCCCCTCCCCTCCCCCATCCCCTCTCCCTCCCCCTCCCTCCCCCTCCCCCCTACCCCCCTCCCTCCCCTCCCCCCTCCCTCCCCTCCCCTCCTCCCTCCACACATCCCTCCTCCCTCCCTCCCCCTTCCCGCCCTCCCTTCCTCCCGGTTACAATGGAAACCCTACGAGGACGGGCCCAACGGGGAAAGAGGGGTACTGGGAAAAGGGGAGGTCCCCCTCCCTCCCTCCCCCCTACCCACCTCCCTCCCCTCTCCCTCCCCCCTTCCCTCCTCCCTTCCCCCTCCCCTCCCCCCTCCCATCCCCCCCTCTCCCCCCTCCCTCCCCCCTACCCCCCTCCCTCCCCTCTCCCTCCACCCCTCCCCTCCCCCCCTCCCTCCCCTCCTCCCTCCCCCTTCCCTCCCCCAACCCTCCCCCTTTCCTCCCCTCCCGGTTACAATGGAAACCCTACGAGGACGGGCCCAACGGGCCCACTCGGTCTAGTCTATCTATCTATCTATCTATCTATCTATCTATCTATCTATCTATCTATCTATCTATCTATCTATCTATCTATCTATCTATCTATCTATCTATCTATCTATCTATCTATCTATCTATCTATCTATCTATCTATCTATCTATCTATCTATCTATCTATCTATCTATCTATCTATCTATCTATCTATCTATCTATCTATCTATCTATCTATCTATCTATCTATCTATCTATCTATCTATCTATCTATCTATCTATCTATCTATCTATCTATCTATCTATCTATCTTCTATATAATACTAAAACTCTGCGGTCCAACATTCCGTATGTATATACGGAAGATTCCGTATGTATATACGGAAGATTCCGAAGATTTCTGTCCATAACTTACAAACCCTGCTCCTCCCAGACGGTACACCAAAGCGCTACGATTTTTGTACCGCCGTATTCACCATTAACATGGGCAACTATTGTAAGTACTTTCGTTCAAATTGAAGCTACCTTTTTAAAGCTAGAGAGATATTAAAGTTTAAATTTTCATTTCTAACACTTTTCTTGAAGGGGCCAAACCCTACTCCTCCCAGACGGTACACCAAAGCGCTACGATTTTTGTACCGCCGTATTCACCATTAACATGGGCAACTATTGTAAGTACTTTCGTTCAAATTGAAGCTACCTTTTTAAAGCTAGAGAGATATTAAAGTATAAATTTTCATTTCTAACCCTTTTCTTGAAGGGGCTTCAGTGCGTGATGTCACAATGGCACCCGTGCACCAATGAGAGATCAGCTCGGTTTTAAATTTACATCTTCAGCTTGTGACGTCACAATGCTTGTGTGAGATTGTTGCAACATTGTTGCGAAAAGCAACTGCCAGTTTTTTAAAGTTGTGCAAGTCACTTAACATACACAGATCAGCATGGGGCCCCTATTCCCTCCCCCCCCCCTTCCCCCCTCAACCCCTTCCTCCCCACTCCTTCCCACCTCCATCCCCACTCCCTCCCCCCCTCCTCCCCAACTCCCTCCCCACCTCCCTCACCCCTCCTCCCCTAACTCCCCCCCCCTCCCTCCTTCCCTCCATCCTCCCCCCCTCCCTCCACCCTTCCATCCCTCTCCCCCTCCCCCCTCCTTCCACCCTCCCTCCCCCCCTTCTGGTTACAAAGGAAACCCTACGGGGACGGGCCCAACGGGGAAAGAGGGTTACTGGGAAAAGGGGAGGTCCCCCTCCCTCCCCTTCCCCCTCCCCTCCCCCTCCCCCTCCCCCCTAACCCTCTCCCTCCCCCTCCCCTCCCCCCCTCCCCTCCTCCCTCCACACCTCCTCCTCCCTCCCTCCCCTCCTCCCGGTTACAATGGAAACCCTACGAGGACGGGCCCAATGGGGAAAGAGGGGTACTGGGAAAAGGGGAGGTCCCCCTCCCTCCCCCCTTCCCCCATCCCATCCCCCCTCCCTCCCCTCTCCCTCCCCCCCGTTCCCCCTCCCCTTCCCCCCTCCCTCCACACCTCTCTCCTCCCTCCCTCCCCTTCCCTCCCTCCCATCCTCCCAATGCTTGTTTGAGATGGGTGCTACATTGTTTCGAAAAGCACCACTAACAGATCGCAGTGAGAAGCACTATGTGACCGTGAATGTTTCAAAACAAGCACTTAAAAAGCACTTATTTTTTTGTAAGTATTTTTTTTTATTGCAAGTCACTTAACATACACAGATCAGCATTGGGCCCCTATGCTCGTGGGCCACCGGGGCAAGTGTTTCGAAAAAAGCACTGAGAGTGTGTCTGGGGGAGAGAGAGAATGGGGGGGGGGATGTCTGAGAATGGGGACTGGGGAGGGGGACAACAGGGGTCGTTGCGGAGGGGGCTTGGTGGTGGGGGAAAGAGGGGTACTGGGAAAAGGGGAGGTCTCACTTCCCCCCTCAACCCCTTCCTCCCCCCTCCTTCCCACCTCCATCCCCACTCCCTCCCCCCTCCCTCCCCCCTCAATCCCAACCTCCTTCACCACTCAGCCCCTAACTCCCCCCCTCCCTCCTTCCCTCCATCCCACCCTCCCCCACTCCCTCCCCCCTCCCTCCACCATTCCATCCCTCTCCCCCTCCCCCCTCCTTCCACCCTCCCTCCCCTCCTCCCGGTTACAATGGAAACCCTACGAGGACGGGCCCAATGGGGAAAGAGGGGTACTGGGAAAATGGGAGGTTCCCCTCCCTCCCCCCTCACTCCCCCCTCCCTCCCTTCTCCCTCCCCCCCTCCCTCCCCCTCCCCTTCCCCCCTCCCTCCCCTTCCCCCCTCCCCCCTCCCTCCCCCTCCCCCCTACCCCCTTCCCTCCCCTCTCCCTCCCCCCTTCCCCCTCCCCTCCCCCCTCCCTCCCCCTCCCCTCCCCCCTCCACACCTCCCTACTCCCTCCCTCGAAAAGCAACTGACAGAAGCACTAAGTAGCCGCGAATGTTTCAAAACCAGCACTTAACCGCGAATGTTTTTTAAAAAAGCACTTAACCGCGAATGTTTCAAAACAAGCAATTAAAAAGCACTTTTTTTTTTAAAGTATTTTTTTTTATTCCAAGAGAATGGGGGGGGTCTGAGAATGGGGACTGGGGAGGGGGACAACAGGGATCGTTGCGGTGGGGGCTTGGTGGTGGGAGAAAGAGGGGTACTGGGAAAAGGGGAGGTCCCACTTCCCCCTCAACCTCTTCCTCCCCCCTCCTTCCCACCTCCATCCCCACTCTCTCCCCCCTCAATCCCAACCTCCATCACCACTCAGCCCCTAACTCACCCCTCCCTCCTTCCCTCCATCCGACCCTCCCCCACTCCCTCCCCCCCTCCCTCCACCCTTCCACCCCTCTCCCCCTCCTTCCACCCTCCCTCCCCCCCTCCCGGTTACAATGGAAACCCTACGGGGACGGGCCCAACGGGGAAAGAGGGGTACTGGGAAAAGGGGAGTTCCCCTCCCTCCCCTCCTCCCTCCCCTCCCCCCTACCCCTCTTCCCCCCTCCCCCTCCCCTCCCCCCCTCCCTCCCCCTCCCCTCCTCCCTCCACACCTCCCTCCACACCTCCCTCCTCCCTCCCTCCCCCCCTCCCGGTTATAATGGAAACCCTACGAGGACGGGCCCAACGGGGAAAGAGGAGTACTGGGAAAAGGGGAGGTCCCCCTCCCTCCCCCCTTCCCCCTCCCCTCCCCCATCCCCTCTCCCTCCCCCTCCCTCCCCCTCCCCCCTACCCCCCTCCCTCCCCTCCCCCCTCCCTCCCCTCCCCTCCTCCCTCCACACATCCCTCCTCCCTCCCTCCCCCTTCCCGCCCTCCCTTCCTCCCGGTTACAATGGAAACCCTACGAGGACGGGCCCAACGGGGAAAGAGGGGTACTGGGAAAAGGGGAGGTCCCCCTCCCTCCCTCCCCCCTACCCACCTCCCTCCCCTCTCCCTCCCCCCCTTCCCTCCTCCCTTCCCCCTCCCCTCCCCCCTCCCATCCCCCCCTCTCCCCCCTCCCTCCCCCCTACCCCCCTCCCTCCCCTCTCCCTCCCCCCTCCCCTCCCCCCCTCCCTCCCCTCCTCCCTCCCCCTTCCCTCCCCCAACCCTCCCCCTTTCCTCCCCTCCCGGTTACAATGGAAACCCTACGAGGACGGGCCCAACGGGCCCACTCGGTCTAGTCTATCTATCTATCTATCTATCTATCTATCTATCTATCTATCTATCTATCTATCTATCTATCTATCTATCTATCTATCTATCTATCTATCTATCTATCTATCTATCTATCTATCTATCTATCTATCTATCTATCTATCTATCTATCTATCTATCTATCTATCTATCTATCTATCTATCTATCTATCTATCTATCTACCTATCTATCTTCTATATAATACTAAAACTCTGCGGTCCAACATTCCGTATGTATATACGGAAGATTCCGTATGTATATACGGAAGATTCCGAAGATTTCTGTCCATAACTTACAAACCCTGCTCCTCCCAGACGGTACACCAAAGCGCTACGATTTTTGTACCGCCGTATTCACCATTAACATGGGCAACTATTGTAAGTACTTTCGTTCAAATTGAAGCTACCTTTTTAATGCTAGAGAGATATTAAAGTTTAAATTTTCATTTCTAACACTTTTCTTGAAGGGGCCAAACCCTACTCCTCCCAGACGGTACACCAAAGCGCTACGATTTTTGTACCGCCGTATTCACCATTAACATGGGCAACTATTGTAAGTACTTTCGGTCAAATTGAAGCTACCTTTTTAAAGCTAGAGAGATATTAAAGTATAAATTTTCATTTCTAACCCTTTTCTTGAAGGGGCTTCAGTGCGTGATGTCACAATGGCACCCGTGCACCAATGAGAGATCAGCTCGGTTTTAAATTTACATCTTCAGCTTGTGACGTCACAATGCTTGTGTGAGATTGTTGCAACATTGTTGCGAAAAGCAACTGCCAGTTTTTTAAAGTTGTGCAAGTCACTTAACATACACAGATCAGCATGGGGCCCCTATTCCCACCCTCCCCCCCTTCCCCCTCAACCCCTTCCCCCCTCCCTCCACACCTCTCTCCTCCCTCCCTCCCCTTCCCTCCCTCCCATCCTCCCAATGCTTGTTTGAGATGGGTGCTACATTGTTTCGAAAAGCACCACTAACAGATCGCAGTGAGAAGCACTATGTGACCGTGAATGTTTCAAAACAAGCACTTAAAAAGCACTTATCTTTTTTCTAAGTATTTTTTTTTATTGCAAGTCACTTATCATACACAGATCAGCATTGGGCCCCTATGCTCGTGGGCCACCGGGGCAAGTGTTTCGAAAAAAGCACTGAGAGTGTGTCTGGGGGAGAGAGAGAATGGGGGGGGGGGTCTGAAAATGGGGACTGGGGAGGGGGACAACAGGGGTCGTTGCGGAGGGGGCTTGGTGGTGGGGGAAAGAGGGGTACTGGGAAAAGGGGAGGTCCCACTTCCCCCTCAACCCCTTCCTCCCCCCTCCTTCTCACCTCCATCCCCACTCCCTCCCCCCTCCCTCCCCCCTCAATCCCAACCTCCTTCACCACTCAGCCCCTAACTCCCCCCCTCCCTCCTTCCCTCCATCCCACCCTCCCCCACTCCCTCCCCCCTCCCTCCACCATTCCATCCCTCTCCCCCTCCCCCCTCCTTCCACCCTCCCTCCCCTCCTCCCGGTTACAATGGAAACCCTACGAGGACGGGCCCAATGGGGAAAGAGGGGTACTGGGAAAATGGGAGGTTCCCCTCCCTCCCCCCTCACTCCCCCCTCCCTCCCTTCTCCCTCCCCCCCTCCCCCCCTCCCTCCCCCTCCCCTTCCCCCTCCCTCCCCTTCCCCCCTCCCCCCTCCCTCCCCCTCCCCCCTACCCCCTTCCCTCCCCTCTCCCTCCCCCCTTCCCCCCTCCCCTCCCCCCTCCCTCCCCCTCCCCTCCCCCCTCCACACCTCCCTACTCCCTCCCTCGAAAAGAAACTGACAGAAGCACTAAGTAGCCGCGAATGTTTCAAAACCAGCACTTAACCGCGAATGTTTTTTAAAAAAGCACTTAACCGCGAATGTTTCAAAACAAGCAATTAAAAAGCACTTTTTTTAAAAAAGTTTTTTTTTTTATTACAAGAGAATGGGGGGGGGTCTGAGAATGGGGACTGGGGAGGGGGACAACAGGGGTCGTTGCGGTGGGGGCTTGGTGGTGGGAGAAAGAGGGGTACTGGGAAAAGGGGAGGTCCCACTTCCCCCTCAACCTCTTCCTCCCCCCTCCTTCCCACCTCCATCCCCACTCTCTCCCCCATCAATCCCAACCTCCATCACCACTCAGCCCCTAACTCACCCCTCCCTCCTTCCCTCCATCCGACCCTCCCCCACTCCCTCCCCCCCTCCCTCCACCCTTCCACCCCTCTCCCCCTCCTTCCACCCTCCCTCCCCCCCTCCCGGTTACAATGGAAACCCTACGGGGACGGGCCCAACGGGGAAAGAGGGGTACTGGGAAAAGGGGAGTTCCCCTCCCTCCCCTCCTCCCTCCCCTCCCCCTACCACTCTTCCCCCCTCCCCCTCCCCTCCCCCCCTCCCTCCCCCTCCCCTCCTCCCTCCACACCTCCCTCCACACCTCCCTCCTCCCTCCCTCCCCCCCTCCCGGTTACAATGGAAACCCTACGAGGACGGGCCCAACGGGGAAAGAGGAGTACTGGGAAAAGGGGAGGTCCCCCTCCCTCCCCCCTTCCCCCTCCCCTCCCCATCCCCTCTCCCTCCCCCTCCCTCCCCCTCCCCCCTACCTCCCCTCCCCCCTCCCTCCCCTCCCCTCCTCCCTCCACACCTCCCTCCTCCCTCCCTCCCCCTTCCCGCCCTCCCATCCTCCCGGTTACAATGGAAACCCTACGAGGACGGGCCCAACGGGGAAAGAGGGGTACTGGGAAAAGGGGAGGTCCCCCTCCCTCCCTCCCCCCTACCCACCTCCCTCCCCTCTCCCTCCCCCCCTTCCCTCCTCCCTTCCCCCCTCCCCTCCCCCCTCCCATCCCCCCCTCTCCCCCCTCCCTCCCCCCTACCCCCTCCCTCCCCTCTCCCTCCCCCCCTCCCCTCCCCCCCTCCCTCCCCTCCTCCCTCCCCCTTCCCTCCCCCAACCCTCCCCCTTTCCTCCCCTCCCGGTTACAATGGAAACCCTACGAGGACGGGCCCAACGGGCCCACTCGGTCTAGTATAATACTAAAACTCTGCGGTCCAACATTCCGTATGTATATACGGAAGATTCCGTATGTATATACGGAAGATTCCGAAGATTTCTGTCCATAACTTACAAACCCTGCTCCTCCCAGACGGTACACCAAAGCGCTACGATTTTTGTACCGCCGTATTCACCATTAACATGGGCAACTATTGTAAGTACTTTCGTTCAAATTGAAGCTATCTTTTCGAAGCTAGAGAGATATTAAAGTTTAAATTTTCATTTCTAACACTTTTCTTGAAGGGGCCAAACCCTACTCCTCCCAGACGGTACACCAAAGCGCTACGATTTTTGTACCGCCGTATTCACCATTAACATGGGCAACTATTGTAAGTACTTTCGTTCAAATTGAAGCTACCTTTTTAAAGCTAGAGAGATATTAAAGTATAAATTTTCATTTCTAACCCTTTTCTTGAAGGGGCTTCAGTGCATGATGTCACAATGGCACCCGTGCACCAATGAGAGATCAGCTCGGTTTTAAATTTACATCTTCAGCTTGTGACGTCACAATGCTTGTGTGAGATTGTTGCAACATTGTTGCGAAAAGCAACTGCCAGTTTTTTAAAGTTGTGCAAGTCACTTAACATACACAGATCAGCATGGGGCCCCTATTCCCTCCCTCCCCCCCTTCCCCCCTCAACCCCTTCCTCCCCACTCCTTCCCACCTCCATCCCCACTCCCTCCCCCCCTCCTCCCAACTCCCTCCCCACCTCCCTCACCCCTCCTCCCCTAACTCCCCCCCTCCCTCCTTCCCTCCATCCTCCCCCCCTCCCTCCACCCTTCCATCCCTCTCCCCCTCCCCCCTCCTTCCACCCTCCCTCCCCCCCTTCTGGTTACAAAGGAAACCCTACGGGGACGGGCCCAACGGGGAAAGAGGGGTAATGGGAAAAGGGGAGGTCCCCCTCCCTCCCCTTCCACCCCTCCCCTCCCCCCTCCCCCTCCCCCTAACCCTC
Source organism: Rhinoraja longicauda (assembly GCF_053455715.1). NCBI lineage: Eukaryota > Metazoa > Chordata > Chondrichthyes > Rajiformes > Arhynchobatidae > Rhinoraja > Rhinoraja longicauda. The sequence goes on from NW_027601841.1 coordinate 31,190, forward strand.
TCCCTCCCCCTCCCCTCCCCCCCTCCCCTCCTCCCTCCACACCTCCTCCTCCCTCCCTCCCCTCCTTCCGGTTACAATGGAAACCCTACGAGGACGGGCCCAACGGGGAAAGAGGGGTACTGGGAAAAGGGGAGGTCCCCCTCCCTCCGCCCTTCCCCCATCCCATCCCCCCTCCCTCCCCTCTCCCTCCCCCCCGTTCCCCCTCCCCTTCCCCCCTCCCTCCACACCTCTCTCCTCCCTCCCTCCCCTTCCCTCCCTCCCATCCTCCCAATGCTTGTTTGAGATGGGTGCTACATTGTTTCGAAAAGCACCACTAACAGATCGCAGTGAGAAGCACTATGTGACCGTGAATGTTTCAAAACAAGCACTTAAAAAGCACTTATCTTTTTTTAAAGTATTTTTTTTTATTGCAAGTCACTTAACATACACAGATCAGCATTGGGCCCCTATGCTCGTGGGCCACCGGGGCAAGTGTTTCGAAAAAAGCACTGAGAGTGTGTCTGGGGGAGAGAGAGAATGGGGGGGGGGGTCTGAGAATGGGGACTGGGGAGGGGGACAACAGGGGTCGTTGCGGAGGGGGCTTGGTGGTGGGGGAAAGAGGGGTACTGGGAAAAGGGGAGGTCCGACTTCCCCCCTCAACCCCTTCCTCCCCCCTCCTTCCCACCTCCATCCCCACTCCCTCCCCCCTCCCTCCCCCCTCAATCCCAACCTCCTTCACCACTCAGCCCCTAACTCCCCCCCTCCCTCCTTCCCTCCATCCCACCCTCCCCCACTCCCTCCCCCCTCCCTCCACCATTCCATCCCTCTCCCCTCCCCCCTCCTTCCACCCTCCCTCCCCTCCTCCCGGTTACAATGGAAACCCTACGAGGACGGGCCCAATGGGGAAAGAGGGGTACTGGGAAAATGGGAGGTTCCCCTCCCTCCCCCCTCACTCCCCCCTCCCTCCCTTCTCCCTCCCCCCCTCCCTCCCCCTCCCCTTCCCCCTCCCTCCCCTTCCCCCCTCCCCCCTCCCTCCCCCTCCCCCCTTCCCTCCCCTCTCCCTCCCCCCCTTCCCCCCTCCCCTCCCCCCTCCCTCCCCCTCCCCTCCCCCCTCCACACCTCCCTACTCCCTCCCTCGAAAAGCAACTGACAGAAGCACTAAGTAGCCGCGAATGTTTCAAAACCAGCACTTAACCGCGAATGTTTTTTAAAAAGCACTTAACCGCGAATGTTTCAAAACAAGCAATTAAAAAGCACTTTTTTTTTAAAAGTATTTTTTTTTATTCCAAGAGAATGGGGGGGTCTGAGAATGGGGACTGGGGAGGGGGACAACAGGGGTCGTTGCGGTGGGGGCTTGGTGGTGGGAGAAAGAGGGGTACTGGGAAAAGGGGAGGTCCCACTTCCCCCTCAACCTCTTCCTCCCCCCTCCTTCCCACCTCCATCCCCACTCTCTCCCCCCTCAATCCCAACCTCCATCACCACTCAGCCCCTAACTCACCCCTCCCTCCTTCCCTCCATCCGACCCTCCCCCACTCCCTCCCCCCCTCCCTCCACCCTTCCACCCCTCTCCCCCTCCTTCCACCCTCCCTCCCCCCCTCCCGGTTACAATGGAAACCCTACGGGGACGGGCCCAACGGGGAAAGAGGGGTACTGGGAAAAGGGGAGTTCCCCTCCCTCCCCTCCTCCCTCCCCTCCTCCCTCCCCTCCCCCCTACCCCTCTTCCCCCCTCCCCCTCCCCTCCCCCCCTCCCTACCCCTCCCCTCCTCCCTCCACACCTCCCTCCACACCTCCCTCCTCCCTCCCTCCCCCCCTCCCGGTTACAATGGAAACCCTACGAGGACGGGCCCAACGGGGAAAGAGGAGTACTGGGAAAAGGGGAGGTCCCCCTCCCTCCCCCCTTCCCCCTCCCCTCCCCCATCCCCTCTCCCTCCCCCTCCCTCCCCCTCCCCCCTACCCCCCTCCCTCCCCTCCCCCCTCCCTCCCCTCCCCTCCTCCCTCCACACCTCCCTCCTCCCTCCCTCCCCCTTCCCGCCCTCCCCTCCTCCCGGTTACAATGGAAACCCTACGAGGACGGGCCCAACGGGGAAAGAGGGGTACTGGGAAAAGGGGAGGTCCCCCTCCCTCCCTCCCCCCTACCCACCTCCCTCCCCTCTCCCTCCCCCCCTACCCTCCTCCCTTCCCCCCTCCCCTCCCCCCTCCCATCCCCCCCTCTCCCCCCTCCCTCCCCCCTACCCCCCTCCCTCCCCTCTCCCTCCCCCCCTCCCCTCCCCCCCTCCTTCCCCTCCTCCCTCCCCCTTCCCACCCCCAACCCTCCCCCTTTCCTCCCCTCCCGGTTACAATGGAAACCCTACGAGGACGGGCCCAACGGGCCCACTCGGTCTAGTCTATCTATCTATCTATATACTACTAAAACTCTGCGGTCCAACATTCCGTATGTATGGATGTATATGTGTATGTACGCAAAGATTCCGAAGAGTTTCTGTCCATAACTTACAAACCCTACTCCTCCCTGACGGTACACCAAAGCGCTACGATTTTTGTACCGCCATATTCACCATTAACATGGGCAACTATTGTAAGTACTTTCGTTCAAATTGAAGCTACCTTTTTAAAGCTAGAGAGATATTAAAGTTTAATTTTCATTTCTAACCCTTTTCTTGAAGGGGCTTCAGCGCGTGATGTCACAATGGCACCCGTGCACCAATGAGAGATCAGCTCGGTTTTAAATTTACATCTTCAGCTTGTGACGTCACAATGCTTGTGTGAGATTGTTGCAACATTGTTGCGAAAGGCAACTGCCAGTTTTTTAAAGTTGTGCAAGTCACTTAACATACACAGATCAGCATGGGGCCCCTATTCCCTCCCTCCCCCCCTTCCCCCCTCAACCCCTTCCTCCCCACTCCTTCCCACCTCCATCCCCACTCCCTCCCCCCCTCCTCCCCAACTCCCTCCCCACCTCCCTCACCCCTCCTCCCCTAACTCCCCCCCCTCCCTCCTTCCCTCCATCCCTCCCCCCCTCCCTCCACCCTTCCATCCCTCTCCCCCTCCCCCCTCCTTCCACCCTCCCTCCCCCCTTCTGGTTACAAAGGAAACCCTACGGGGACGGGCCCAACGGGGAAAGAGGGGTACTGGGAAAAGGGGAGGTCCCCCTCCCTCCCCTCCCCTCCCCCCTCCCCCTCCCCCCTAACCCTCTCCCTCCCCCTTCCCCCCTCCCCTCCTCCCTCCACACCTCCCTCCTCCCTCCCTCCCCTCCTCCCGGTTACAATGGAAACCCTACGAGGACGGGCCCAACGGGGAAAGAGGGGTACTGGGAAAAGGGGAGGTCCCCCTCCCTCCCCCTTACACGCTCCCTCCCTCCCCCTCCCCCTCTCCCTCCCCCCTCCCCTCCCCCCTCCCTCCCCCTCCCCTCCTCCCTCCACACCTCCCTCCTCCCTCCCCCCTACCCCCCTCCCTCCCCTCTCCCTCCTCCCCCTTCCCCCTCCCTCCCCCTCCCCTCCTCCCTCCCCCTCCCCTCCTCCCTCCACACCTCCCTCCTCCCTCCCTCCCCCTTCCCTACCTCCCCTCCTCCCGGTTACAATGGAAACCCTACGACGACGGGCCCAACGGGGAAAGAGGGGTACTGGGAAAACGGGTGGTCCCCCTCCCTCCCCCCTTCCCCCCTCCCTACCCCCTCCCTCCCCTCTCCCTCCCCCTTGCCCCTTCCCCCCTCCCCCTCCCCTCCCCCCTCCACACCTCCCTCCTCCCTTCCCTCCCCCCCACTCCCCTCCCGGTTACAATGGAAACCTTACAAGGACGGGCACAACGGGGAAAGAGGGGTACTGGGAAAAGGGGAGGTCCCCCTCCCTCCCCCTTCCACCCTCACCCCTTACCCCCACCCCTCCCCCTCTCCCTCCCCCTCCCTCCACCTCCCCCCTTCCCCCCTCCCCCTCCCTCCCCCTCCCCTCCTCCCTCCACACCTCCCTCTTCCCTCCCTCCCCCCTCCCTCCCTGCCTCACGGTTACAATGGAAACCCTACGAGGACGGGCCCAACGGGGAAAGGGGTGTGCTGGGGAAAGAGGGGGGGAGAGTAAGAGTGTATCTGGGGGAGAGAGAATGGGGGGGTCTGAGAATGGGTACTGGGGAGGGGGACAACAGGGGGCTTGGTGGTTTGGGAAAGAAGAGTACTGGGAAAAGGGGAGGTACCCCTCCCTCCCCACTCTCCTCCCTCCCTCATCCCTCCCTCCCTCCCGTCCCAGCAGCGCTGACCGCCGGGAGGTGTAGTCGCCGTCGCCTCTCCCGCTGTTTGATTTCATTTATAACAAAGACATTTATTTAAAATGAGGAATGTGATTTTCATTAAGTTTGATTTTATTTATTTTAAAAAAGCTGATGCTCTATAGATAAGTTTATTTCCTTTTCAACAAAGAACGCTGTTTATTTTAAAGTAAAATAGACCCTCCCCCCACCCCCCTCCCTCCCCTCTCCCTCCCCATCCCCCTCCCCTCCTTCCCCCTCCCCTCCCCCCTCCACTCCACCCTCCCCTCCCCCCCTCCCTCCCACTTCCCTCCCTCCCATCCTCCCGGTTACAATGGAAACCCTACGAGGACGGGCCCAACGGGCCCACTCGGTCTAGTATAATACTAAAACTCTGCGGTCCAACATTCCGTATGTATATACGGAAGATTCCGTATGTATATACGGAAGATTCCGAAGATTTCTGTCCATAACTTACAAACCCTGCTCCTCCCAGACGGTACACCAAAGCGCTACGATTTTTGTACCGCCGTATTCACCATTAACATGGGCAACTATTGTAAGTACTTTCGTTCAAATTGAAGCTACCTTTTTAAAGCTAGAGAGATATTAAAGTTTAAATTTTCATTTCTAACACTTTTCTTGAAGGGGCCAAACCCTACTCCTCCCAGACGGTACACCAAAGCGCTACGATTTTTGTACCGCCGTATTCACCATTAACATGGGCAACTATTGTAAGTACTTTCGTTCAAATTGAAGCTACCTTTTTAAAGCTAGAGAGATATTAAAGTATAAATTTTCATTTCTAACCCTTTTCTTGAAGGGGCTTCAGTGCGTGATGTCACAATGGCACCCGTGCACCAATGAGAGATCAGCTCGGTTTTAAATTTACATCTTCAGCTTGTGACGTCACAATGCTTGTGTGAGATTGTTGCAACATTGTTGCGAAAAGCAACTGCCAGTTTTTTAAAGTTGTGCAAGTCACTTAACATACACAGATCAGCATGGGGCCCCTATTCCCTCCCTCCCCCCCTTCCCCCCTCAACCCCTTCCTCCCCACTCCTTCCCACCTCCATCCCCACTCCCTCCCCCCCTCCTCCCCAACTCCCTCCCCACCTCCCTCACCCCTCCTCCCCTAACTCCCCCCCCTCCCTCCTTCCCTCCATCCTCCCCCCCTCCCTCCACCCTTCCATCCCTCTCCCCCCTCCCCCCTCCTTCCACCCTCCCTCCCCCCCTTCTGGTTACAAAGGAAACACTACGGGGACGGGCCCAACGGGGAAAGAGGGGTACTGGGAAAAGGGGAGGTCCCCCTCCCTCCCCTTCCCCCCTCCCCTCCCCCCTCCCCCTCCCCCCTAACCCTCTCCCTCCCCCTCCCCTCCCCCCCTCCCCTCCTCCCTCCACACCTCCTCCTCCCTCCCTCCCCTCCTCCCGGTTACAATGGAAACCCTACGAGGACGGGCCCAACGGGGAAAGAGGGGTACTGGGAAAAGGGGAGGTCCCCCTCCCTCCCCCCTTCCCCCATCCCATCCCCCCTCCCTCCCCTCTCCCTCCCCCCCGTTCCCCCTCCCCTTCCCCCCTCCCTCCACACCTCTCTCCTCCCTCCCTCCCCTTCCCTCCCTCCCATCCTCCCAATGCTTGTTTGAGATGGGTGCTACATTGTTTCGAAAAGCACCACTAACAGATCGCAGTGAGAAGCACTATGTGACCGTGAATGTTTCAAAACAAGCACTTAAAAAGCACTTATCTTTTTTTAAAGTATTTTTTTTTTATTGCAAGTCACTTAACATACACAGATCAGCATTGGGCCCCTATGCTCGTGGGCCACCGGGGCAAGTGTTTCGAAAAAAGCACTGAGAGTGTGTCTGGGGAGAGAGAGAATGGGGGGGGGGGGGGTGGTCTGAGAATGGGGACTGGGGAGGGGGACAACAGGGGTCGTTGCGGAGGGGGCTTGGTGGTGGGGGAAAGAGGGGTACTGGGAAAAGGGGAGGTCCCACTTCCCCCCTCAACCCCTTCCTCCCCCCTCCTTCCCACCTCCATCCCCACTCCCTCCCCCCTCCCTCCCCCCTCAATCCCAACCTCCTTCACCACTCAGCCCCTAACTCCCCCCCTCCCTCCTTCCCTCCATCCCACCCTCCCCCACTCCCTCCCCCCTCCCTCCACCATTCCATCCCTCTCCCCCTCCCCCCTCCTTCCACCCTCCCTCCCCTCCTCCCGGTTACAATGGAAACCCTACGAGGACGGGCCCAATGGGGAAAGAGGGGTACTGGGAAAATGGGAGGTTCCCCTCCCTCCCCCCTCACTCCCCCCTCCCTCCCTTCTCCCTCCCCCCCTCCCTCCCCCTCCCCTTCCCCCTCCCTCCCCTTCCCCCCTCCCCCCTCCCTCCCCCTCCCCCCTACCCCCTTCCCTCCCCTCTCCCTCCCCCCCTTCCCCCCTCCCCTCCCCCCTCCCTCCCCCTCCCCTCCCCCCTCCACACCTCCCTACTCCCTCCCTCGAAAAGCAACTGACAGAAGCACTAAGTAGCCGCGAATGTTTCAAAACCAGCACTTAACCGCGAATGTTTTTAAAAAAAGCACTTAACCGCGAATGTTTCAAAACAAGCAATTAAAAAGCACTTTTTTTTTTAAAGCATTTTTTTTTATTCCAAGAGAATGGGGGGGGTCTGAGAATGGGGACTGGGGAGGGGGACAACAGGGGTCGTTGCGGTGGGGGCTTGGTGGTGGGGGAAAGAGGGGTACTGGGAAAAGGGGAGGTCCCACTTCCCCCCTCAACCTCTTCCTCCCCCCTCCTTCCCACCTCCATCCCCACTCTCTCCCCCCTCAATCCCAACCTCCATCACCACTCAGCCCCTAACTCACCCCTCCCTCCTTCCCTCCATCCGACCCTCCCCCACTCCCTCCCCCCCTCCCTCCACCCTTCCACCCCTCTCCCCCTCCTTCCACCCTCCCTCCCCCCCTCCCGGTTACAATGGAAACCCTACGGGGACGGGCCCAACGGGGAAAGAGGGGTACTGGGAAAAGGGGAGTTCCCCTCCCTCCCCTCCTCCCTCCCCTCCCCCCTACCCCTCTTCCCCCCTCCCCCTCCCCTCCCCCCTCCCTCCCCCTCCCCTCCTCCCTCCACACCTCCCTCCACACCTCCCTCCTCCCTCCCTCCCCCCCTCCCGGTTACAATGGAAACCCTACGAGGACGGGCCCAACGGGGAAAGAGGAGTACTGGGAAAAGGGGAGGTCCCCCTCCCTCCCCCCTTTCCCCCTCCCCTCCCCATCCCCTCTCCCTCCCCCTCCCTCCCCCTCCCCCCAACCCCCCTCCCTCCCCTCCCCCCTCCCTCCCCTCCCCTCCTCCCTCCACACCTCCCTCCTCCCTCCCTCCCCCTTCCCGCCCTCCCCTCCTCCCGGTTACAATGGAAACCCTACGAGGACGGGCCCAACGGGGAAAGAGGGGTACTGGGAAAAGGGGAGGTCCCCCTCCCTCCCTCCCCCCTACCCACCTCCCTCCCCTCTCCCTCCCCCCCTTCCCTCCTCCCTTCCCCCCTCCCCTCCCCCCTCCCATCCCCCCTCTCCCCCCTCCCTCCCCCCTACCCCCCTCCCTCCCCTCTCCCTCCCCCCCTCCCCTCCCCCCCTCCCTCCCCTCCTCCCTCCCCCTTCCCTCCCCCAACCCTCCCCCTTTCCTCCCCTCCCGGTTACAATGGAAACCCTACGAGGACGGGCCCAACGGGCCCACTCGGTCTAGTATAATACTAAAACTCTGCGGTCCAACATTCCGTATGTATATACGGAAGATTCCGTATGAATACGGAAGATTCCGAAGATTTCTGTCCATAACTTACAAACCCTGCTCCTCCCAGACGGTACACCAAAGCGCTACGATTTTTGTACCGCCGTATTCACCATTGACATGGGCAACTATTGTAAGTACTTTCGTTCAAATTGAAGCTACCTTTTTAAAGCTAGAGAGATATTAAAGTTTAAATTTTCATTTCTAACACTTTTCTTGAAGGGGCCAAACCCTACTCCTCCCAGACGGTACACCAAAGCGCTACGATTTTTGTACCGCCGTATTCACCATTAACATGGGCAACTATTGTAAGTACTTTCGTTCAAATTGAAGCTACCTTTTTAAAGCTAGAGAGATATTAAAGTATAAATTTTCATTTCTAACCCTTTTCTTGAAGGGGCTTCAGTGCGTGATGTCACAATGGCACCCGTGCACCAATGAGAGATCAGCTCGGTTTTAAATTTACATCTTCAGCTTGTGACGTCACAATGCTTGTGTGAGATTGTTGCAACATTGTTGCGAAAAGCAACTGCCAGTTTTTTAAAGTTGTGCAAGTCACTTAACATACACAGATCAGCATGGGGCCCCTATTCCCTCCCTCCCCCCCTTCCCCCCTCAACCCCTTCCTCCCCACTCCTTCCCACCTCCATCCCCACTCCCTCCCCCCCTCCTCCCCAACTCCCTCCCCACCTCCCTCACCCCTCCTCCCCTAACTCCTCCCTCCCCCTTCCCTCCCTCCCCTCCTCCCGGTTACAATGGAAACCCTACGAGGACGGGCCCAACGGGGAAAGAGGGGTACTGGGAAAAGGGGAGGTCCCCCTCCCTCCCCCCTTCCCCCATCCCATCCCCCTCCCTCCCCTCTCCCTTCCCCCCCTTCCCCCCCCTCCCCTTACCCCCTTCCCTCCCCTCCTCCCTCCACACCTCCCTCCTCCCTCCCTCCCATCCTCCCAATGCTTGTTTGAGATGGGTGCTACAGTGAGAAGCACTATGTGACCGCAAATGTTTCGAAAAAAGCACTGAGAGTGTGTATGGGGGAGAGAGAGAATGGGGGGGGGGTCTGTGAATGGGGACTGGGGACAACAGGGGTCGTTGCGGAGGGGGCTTGGTGGTGGATGAAAGAGGGGTACTGGGAAAAGGGGAGGTCCCACTTCCCCCCTCAACCCCTTCCTCCCCCCTCCTTCCCACCTCCATCCCCACTCCCTCCCCCCCTCCTCCCCCTCCCTCCCCAACTCCCTCCCCCCTCCCCCCTAACTCCCCCCTCCCTCCTTCCCTCCATCCCTCCCTCCCCAATCCCTCCCCCCCTCCCTCCACCCTTCCATCCCTCTCCCCCCTCCTTCCACCCTCCCTCCCCCCCTCCCGGTTACAATTGAAACCCTACGAGGACGGGCCCAATGGGGAAAGAGGAGTACTGGGAAAAGGGGAGGTCCCCCTCCCTTCCCCCTTCCCCCTCCCCTCCCCCCTCCCCTCTCCCTCCCCCTCCCCCTACCCCCCTCCCTCCCCTCCCCCCTCCCTCCCCTCCCCTCCTCCCTCCACACCTCCCTCCTCCCTCCCTCCCCCTTCCCCGCCCTCCCCTCCTCCCGGTTACAATGGAAACCCTACGAGGACGGGCCCAACGGGGAAAGAGGGGTACTGGGAAAAGGGGAGGTCCCCCTCCCTCCCTCCCTCCCCCCTACCCACCTCCCTCCCCTCTTCCTCCCCCCCTTCCCTCCTCCCTTCCCCCCTCCCCTCCCCCTCCCATACCCCCCTCTCCCCCCTACCCCCCTCCCTGCCCTCTCCCTCCCCCTCCCCCTCCCCTCCCCCCCTCCCCCCCTCCCTCCCCTCCTCCCTCCCCCTTCCCTCCCCCAACCCTCCCCTTTCCTCCCCTCCCGGTTACAATGGAAACCCTACGAGGACGGGCCCAACGGGCCCACTCGGTCTAGTATAATACTAAAACTCTGCGTTCGTGTGTATGTACGAAAGATTCCGTATGTACGAAAGATTCCGAAGTTGATTCCGAAGTTTCTGTCCATAACTTACAAACCCTACTCCTCCCAGACGGTACACCAAAGCGCTACGATTTTTGTACCGCCGTATTCACCATTAACCTGGGCAACTATTGTAAGTACTTTCGTTCAAATTGAAGCTACCTTTTTAAAGCTAGAGAGATATTAAAGTTTAAATTTTCATTTCTAACACTTTTCTTGAAGGGGCCAAACCCTACTCCTCCCAGACGGTACACCAAAGCGCTACGATTTTGTACCGCCGTATTCACCATTAACATGGGCAACTATTGTAAGTACTTTCGTTCAAATTGAAGCTACCTTTTTAAAGCTAGAGAGATATTAAAGTTTAAATTTTTCATTTCTAACCCTTTTCTTGAAGGGGCTTCAGCGCGTGATGTCACAATGGCACCCGTGCACCAATGAGAGATCAGCTCGCGATGGACAAGCGGCTGCTATTGGGTGTTTACTACTTTAAATTTACATAATTTTTTTTCTGACCTTTTTTTTTCAAGGTCTTCAGCTTGTGACGTCACAATGCTTGTGTGAGATGGTTGCAACATTGTTGCGAGAAGCAACTGCCAGTTTTTTAAAGTTGTGCGAGTCACTTAACATACACAGATCAGCATGGGGCCCCTATTCCCTCCCCCCCTCTTCCCCCCTCAACCCCTTCCTCCCCACTCCTTCCCACCTCCACCCCCCCTCCCTCCCCCCCTTCCCCCCTCCCCTCCCCCCTCCCTCCCCCTCCACCCTCCACACCTCCCTCCCTCCCCCTTCCCTCCCTCCCCTCCTCCCGGTTACAATGGAAACCCTACGAGGACGGGCCCAACGGGGAAAGAGGGGTACTGGGAAAAGGGGAGGTCCCCCTCACTCCCCCCTTCCCCATCCCATCCCCCCTCCCTCCCCTCTCCCGCCCCCTTCCCCCCCTCCCCTTCCCCCCTCCCTCCCCTCCTCCCTCCACACCTCCCTCTTCCCTCCCTCCCCTTCCCTCCCTCCCATCCTCCCAATGCTTGTGTGAGATGGTTGCAACATTGTTTCGAAAAGCAGCTGACAGAAGCACTAAGTAGCCGCGAATGTTTCAAAACCAGCACTTAACCGCGAATGTTTTTTAAAAAAGCACTTAACCGCGAATGTTTCAAAACAAGCAATTAAAAAGCACTTATTTTTTTTAAAGTATTTTTTTTTATTCCAAGAGAATGGGGGGGGGTCTGAGAATGGGGACTGGGGAGGGGGACAACAGGGGTCGTTGCGGTGGGGGCTTGGTGGTGGGGGAAAGAGGGGTACAGGGAAAAGGGGAGGTCCCACTTCCCCCCTCAACCTCTTCCTCCCCCCTCCTTCCCACCTCCATCCCCACTCTCTCCCCCCTCAATCCCAACCTCCATCACCACTCAGCCCCTAACTCACCCGTCCCTCCTTCCCTCCATCCGACCCTCCCCCACTCCCTCCCCCCCTCCCTCCACCCTTCCACCCCTCTCCCCCTCCCCCCTCCTTCCACCCTCCCTCCCCCCCCTCCCGGTTACAATGGAAACCCTACGGGGACGGGCCCAACGGGGAAAGAGGGGTACTGGGAAAAGGGGAGGTCCCCCTCCCTCCCCCCTCCCTCCCCCCTTCCCCCTCCCCTCCCCCCTCCCCTCTCCCTCCCCCTCCCTCCCCCTCCCTCCCCCTCCCCCCTACCCCCCTCCCTCCCCTCCCCTCCGCCCTCCACACCTCCCTCCTCCCTCCCTCCCCCTTCCCGCCCTCCCCTCCTCCCGGTTACAATGGAAACCCTACGAGGACGGGCCCAACGGGGAAAGAGGGGTACTGGGAAAAGGGGAGGTCCCCCTCCCTCCCTCCCCCCTACCCACCTCCCTCCCCTCTCCCTCCCCCCCTACCCTCCTCCCTTCCCCCCTCCCCCCTCCCATCCCCCCCTCTCCCCCCTCCCTCCCCCCTACCCCCTCCCTCCCCTCTCCCTCCCCCCTACCCCCCTCCCCTCCCCCCCTCCCTCCCCTCCTCCCTCCCCCTTCCCTCCCCCAACCCTCCCCCTTTCCTCCCATCCCGGTTACAATGGAAACCCTACGAGGACGGGCCCAACGGGGAAAGAGGAGTACTGGGAAAAGGGGAGGTCCCCCTCCCTCCCCCCTTCCCCCTCCCCTCCCCCCTCCCCTCTCCCTCCCCCTCCCTCCCCCTCCCCCTACCCCCCTCCCTCCCCTCCCCCCTCCCTCCCCTCCCCTCCTCCCTCCACACCTCCCTCCTCCCTCTCTCCCCCTTCCCGCCCTCCCCTCCTCCCGGTTACAATGGAAACCCTACGAGGACGGGCCCAACGGGGAAAGAGGGGTACTGGGAAAAGGGGAGGTCCCCCTCCCTCCCTCCCCCCTACCCACCTCCCTCCCCTCTCACTCCCCCCCTTCCCTCCTCCCTTCCCCCCTCCCCTCCCCCCTCCCCTCCCCCCCTCTCCCCCCTCCCTCCCCCCTACCCCCCTCCCTCCCCTCTCCCTCCCCCCTCCCCCCCTCCCCTCCCCCCTCCCTCCCCTCCTCCCTCCCCCTTCCCTCCCCCAACCCTCCCCCTTTCCTCCCCTCCCGGTTACAATGGAAACCCTACGAGGACGGGCCCAACGGGCCCACTCGGTCTAGTATACTACTAAAACTCTGCGGTCCAACATTCCGTGTGTATGTACGCAAACATTCCGTGTGTATGTACGGAAGATTCCGAAGCGTCTTTGCTTGACTCTTAACTTACAAACCCTACTCCTCCTAGACGGTACGCCAAAGCGCTACGATTTTTGTACCGCCATATTCACCATTAACATGGGCAACTATTGTAAGTACTTTCGTTCAAATTGAAGCTACCTTTTTAAAGCTAGAGAGATATTAAAGTTTAAATTTTCATTTCTAACCCTTTTCTTGAAGGGGCTTCAGCGCGTGATGTCACAATGGCACCCGTGCACCAATGAGAGATCAGCTCGGTTTTAAATTTACATCTTCAGCTTGTGACGTCACAATGCTTGTGTGACATTGTTGCAACTTTGTTGCGAAAAGCAACTGCCAGTTTTTTAAAGTTGTGCAAGTCACTTAACATACACAGATCAGCATGGGGCCCCTATTCCCTCCCTCCCCCCCTTCCCCCCTCAACCCCTTCCTCCCCACTCCTTCCCAGCTCCATCCCCACTCCCTCCCCCCTCCTCCCCAACTCCCTCCCCACCTCCCTCACCCCTCCTCCCCTAACTCCCCCCCTCCCTCCTTCCCTCCATCCCTCCCCCCCTCCCTCCACCCATCCATCCCTCTCCCCCTCCCCCCTCCTTCCACCCTCCCTCCCCCCCTTCTGGTTACAAAGGAAACCCTACGGGGACGGGCCCAACGGGGAAAGAGGGGTACTGGGAAAAGGGGAGGTCCCCCTCCCTCCCCTTCCCCCCTCCCCTCCCCCCTCCCCCTCCCCCCTAACCCTCTCCCTCCCCCTCCCCTCCCCCCCTCCCCTCCTCCCTCCACACCTCCTCCTCCCTCCCTCCCCTCCTCCCGGTTACAATGGAAACCCTACGAGGACGGGCCCAACGGGGAAAGAGGGGTACTGGGAAAAGGGGAGGTCCCCCTCCCTCCCCCCTTCCCCCATCCCATCCCCCCTCCCTCCCCTCTCCCTCCCCCCCGTTCCCCCTCCCCTTCCCCCCTCCCTCCACACCTCTCTCCTCCCTCCCTCCCCTTCCCTCCCTCCCATCCTCCCAATGCTTGTTTGAGATGGGTGCTACATTCTTTCGAAAAGCACCACTAACAGATCGCAGTGAGAAGCACTATGTGACCGTGAATGTTTCAAAACAAGCACTTAAAAAGCACTTATCTTTTTTTAAAGTATTTTTTTTTATTGCAAGTCACTTATCATACACAGATCAGCATTGGGCCCCTATGCTCGTGGGCCACCGGGGCAAGTGTTTCGAAAAAAGCACTGAGAGTGTGTCTGGGGGAGAGAGAGAATGGGGGGGGGGGTCTGAGAATGGGGACTGGGGAGGGGGACAACAGGGGTCGTTGCGGAGGGGGATTGGTGGTGGGGGAAAGAGGGGTACTGGGAAAAGGGGAGGTCCCACTTCCCCCCTCAACCCCTTCCTCCCCCCTCTTTCTCACCTCCATCCCCACTCCCTCCCCCTCCCTCCCCCCTCAATCCCAACCTCCTTCACCACTCAGCCCCTAACTCCCCCCCTCCCTCCTTCCCTCCATCCCACCCTCCCCCACTCCCTCCCCCCTCCCTCCACCATTCCATCCCTCTCCCCCTCCCCCCTCCTTCCACCCTCCCTCCCCTCCTCCCGGTTACAATGGAAACCCTACGAGGACGGGCCCAATGGGGAAAGAGGGGTACTGGGAAAATGGGAGGTTCCCCTCCCTCCCCCCTCACTCCCCCCTCCCTCCCTTCTCCCTCCCCCCCTCCCTCCCCCTCCCCTTCCCCCCTCCCTCCCCTTCCCCCCTCCCCCTCCCTCCCCCTCCCCCCTACCCCATTCCCTCCCCTCTCCCTCCCCCCCTTCCCCCATCCCCTCCCCCCTCCCTCCCCCTCCCCTCCCCCCTCCACACCTCCCTACTCCCTCCCTCGAAAAGCAACTGACAGAAGCACTAAGTAGCCGCGAATGTTTCAAAACCAGCACTTAACCGCGAATGTTTTTTTAAAAAGCACTTAACCGCGAATGTTTCAAAACAAGCAATTAAAAAGCACTTTTTTTAAAAAGTTTTTTTTTTTATTCCAAGAGAATGGGGGGGGTCTGAGAATGGGGACTGGGGAGGGGGACAACAGGGGTCGTTGCGGTGGGGGCTTGGTGGTGGGAGAAAGAGGGGTACTGGGAAAAGGGGAGGTCCCACTTCCCCCTCAACCTCTTCCTCCCCCCTCCTTCCCACCTCCATCCCCACTCTCTCCCCCCTCAATCCCAACCTCCATCACCACTCAGCCCCTAACTCACCCCTCCCTCCTTCCCTCCATCCGACCCTCCCCCACTCCCTCCCCCCCTCCCTCCACCCTTCCACCCCTCTCCCCCTCCTTCCACCCTCCCTCCCCCTCCCGGTTACAATGGAAACCCTACGGGGACGGGCCCAACGGGGAAAGAGGGGTACTGGGAAAAGGGGAGTTCCCCTCCCTCCCCTCCTCCCTCCCCTCCCCCCTACCCCTCTTCCCCCCTCCCCCTCCCCTCCCCCCCTCCCTCCCCCTCCCCTCCTCCCTCCACACCTCCCTCCACACCTCCCTCCTCCCTCCCTCACCCCCTCCCGGTTACAATGGAAACCCTACGAGGACGGGCCCAACGGGGAAAGAGGAGTACTGGGAAAAGGGGAGGTCCCCCACCCTCCCCCCTTCCCCCTCCCCTCCCCCATCCCTTCTCCCTCCCCCTCCCTCCCCCTCCCCCCTACCCCCCTCCCTCCCCTCCCCCCTCCCTCCCCTCCCCTCCTCCCTCCACACCTCCCTCCTCCCTCCCTCCCCCTTCCAGCCCTCCCCTCCTCCCGGTTACAATGGAAACCCTACGAGGACGGGCCCAACGGGGAAAGAGGGGTACTGGGAAAAGGGGAGGTCCCCCTCCCTCCCTCCCCCCTACCCACCTCCCTCCCCTCTCCCTCCCCCTTCCCTCCTCCCTTCCCCCCTCCCCTCCCCCCTCCCATCCCCCCCTCTCCCCCCTCCCTCCCCCCTACCCCCCTCCCTCCCCTCTCCCTCCCCCCCTCCCCTCCCCCCCTCCCTCCCCTCCTCCCTCCCCCTTCCCTCCCCCAACCCTCCCCCTTTCCTCCCCTCCCGGTTACAATGGAAACCCTACGAGGACGGGCCCAACGGGCCCACTCGGTCTAGTATAATACTAAAACTCTGCGGTCCAACATTCCGTATGTATATACGGAAGATTCCGTATGTATATACGGAAGATTCCGAAGATTTCTGTCCATAACTTACAAACCCTGCTCCTCCCAGACGGTACACCAAAGCGCTACGATTTTTGTACCGCCGTATTCACCATTAACATGGGCAACTGTTGTAAGTACTTTCGTTCAAATTGAAGCTACCTTTTTAAAGCTAGAGAGATATTAAAGTTTAAATTTTCATTTCTAACACTTTTCTTGAAGGGGCCAAACCCTACTCCTCCCAGACGGTACACCAAAGCGCTACGATTTTTGTACCGCCGTATTCACCATTAACATGGGCAACTATTGTAAGTACTTTCGTTCAAATTGAAGCTACCTTTTTAAAGCTAGAGAGATATTAAAGTATAAATTTTCATTTCTAACCCTTTTCTTGAAGGGGCTTCAGTGCGTGATGTCACAATGGCACCCGTGCACCAATGAGAGATCAGCTCGGTTTTAAATTTACATCTTCAGCTTGTGACGTCACAATGCTTGTGTGAGATTGTTGCAACATTGTTGCGAAAAGCAACTGCCAGTTTTTTAAAGTTGTGCAAGTCACTTAACATACACAGATCAGCATGGGGCCCCTATTCCCTCCCTCCCCCCCTTCCCCCCTCAACCCCTTCCTCCCCACTCCTTCCCACCTCCATCCCCACTCCCTCCCCCCCTCCTCCCCAACTCCCTCCCCACCTCCCTCACCCCTAACTCCCCCCACCTCCCTCCTTCCCTCCATCCTCCCCCCCTCCCTCCACCCTTCCATCCCTCTCCCCCTCCCCCCTCCTTCCACCCTCCCTCCCCCCCTTCTGGTTACAAAGGAAACCCTACGGGGACGGGCCCAACGGGGAAAGAGGGGTACTGGGAAAAGGGGAGGTCCCCCTCCCTCCCCTTCCCCCCTCCCCTCCCCCTCCCCCTCCCCCCTAACCCTCTCCCTCCCCCTCCCCTCCCCCCCTCCCCTCCTCCCTCCACACCTCCTCCTCCCTCCCTCCCCTCCTCCCGGTTACAATGGAAACCCTACGAGGACGGGCCCAACGGGGAAAGAGGGGTACTGGGAAAAGGGGAGGTCCCCCTCCCTCCCCCCTTCCCCCATCCCATCCCCCCTCCCTCCCCTCTCCCTCCCCCCCGTTCCCCCTCCCCTTCCCCCCTCCCTCCACACCTCTCTCCTCCCTCCCTCCCCTTCCCTCCCTCCCTTCCTCCCAATGCTTGTTTGAGATGGGTGCTACATTGTTTCGAAAAGCACCACTAACAGATCGCAGTGAGAAGCACTATGTGACCGTGAATGTTTCAAAACAAGCACTTAAAAAGCACTTATCTTTTTTTAAAGTATTTTTTTTTATTGCAAGTCACTTAACATACACAGATCAGCATTGGGCCCCTATGCTCGTGGGCCACCGGGGCAAGTGTTTCGAAAAAAGCACTGAGAGTGTGTCTGGGGGAGAGAGAGAATGGGGGGGGGGGGGGTCTGAGAATGGGGACTGGGGAGGGGGACAACAGGGGTCGTTGCGGAGGGGGCTTGGTGGTGGGGGAAAGAGGGGTACTGGGAAAAGGGGAGGTCCCACTTCCCCCTCAACCCCTTCCTCCCCCCTCCTTCCCACCTCCATCCCCACTCCCTCCCCCCTCCCTCCCCCCTCAATCCCAACCTCCTTCACCACTCAGCCCCTAACTCCCCCCCTCCCTCCTTCCCTCCATCCCACCCTCCCCCACTCCCTCCCCCCTCCCTCCACCATTCCATCCCTCTCCCCCTCCCCCCTCCTTCCACCCTCCCTCCCCTCCTCCCGGTTACAATGGAAACCCTACGAGGACGGGCCCAATGGGGAAAGAGGGGTACTGGGAAAATGGGAGGTTCCCCTCCCTCCCCCCTCACTCCCCCCTCCCTCCCTTCTCCCTCCCTCCCTCCCTCCCCCTCCCCTTCCCCCCTCCCTCCCCTTCCCCCTCCCCCTCCCTCCCCCTCCCCCCTACCCCCTTCCCTCTCCTCTCCCTCCCCCCCTTCCCCCCTCCCCTCCCCCTCCCTCCCCCTCCCCTCCCCCCTCCACACCTCCCTACTCCCTCCCTCGAAAAGCAACTGACAGAAGCACTAAGTAGCCGCGAATGTTTCAAAACCAGCACTTAACCGCGAATGTTTTTTAAAAAAGCACTTAACCGCGAATGTTTCAAAACAAGCAATTAAAAAGCACTTTTTTTTAAAAAGTATTTTTTTTTATTCCAAGAGAATGGGGGGGGTCTGAGAATGGGGACTGGGGAGGGGGACAACAGGGGTCGTTGCGGTGGGGGCTTGGTGGTGGGAGAAAGAGGGGTACTGGGAAAAGGGGAGGTCCCACTTCCCCCTCAACCTCTTCCTCCCCCCTCCTTCCCACCTCCATCCCCACTCTCTCCCCCCTCAATCCCAACCTCCATCACCACTCAGCCCCTAACTCACCCCTCCCTCCTTCCCTCCATCCGACCCTCCCCCACTCCCTCCCCCCCTCCCTCCACCCTTCCACCCCTCTCCCCCTCCTTCCACCCTCCCTCCCCCCCTCCCGGTTACAATGGAAACCCTACGGGGACGGGCCCAACGGGGAAAGAGGGGTACTGGGAAAAGGGGAGTTCCCCTCCCTCCCCTCCTCCCTCCCCTCCCCCTACCCCTCTTCCCCCCTCCCCCTCCCCTCCCCCCTCCCTCCCCCTCCCCTCCTCCCTCCACACCTCCCTCCACACCTCCCTCCTCCCTCCCTCCCCCCCTCCCGGTTACAATGGAAACCCTACGAGGACGGGCCCAACGGGGAAAGAGGGGTACTGGGAAAAGGGGAGGTCCCCCTCCCTCCCCCCTTCCCCCTCCCCTCCCCCATCCCCTCTCCCTCCCCCTCCCTCCCCCTCCCTCCCCCTCCCCCCTACCCCCCTCCCTCCCCTCCCCCCTCCCTCCCCTCCCCTCCTCCCTCCACACCTCCCTCCTCCCTCCTTCCCACCTCC
Source organism: Rhinoraja longicauda (assembly GCF_053455715.1). Lineage (NCBI taxonomy): Eukaryota > Metazoa > Chordata > Chondrichthyes > Rajiformes > Arhynchobatidae > Rhinoraja > Rhinoraja longicauda. The sequence goes on from NW_027601841.1 coordinate 49,914, forward strand.
ACCCCCCCTCCCTCCCCCCCTTCCCCCCTCCCCTCCCCCCTCCCTCCCCCTCCACCATCCACACCTCCCTCCCTCCCCCTTCCCTCCCTCCCCTCCTCCCGGTTACAATGGAAACCCTACGAGGACGGGCCCAACGGGGAAAGAGGGGTACTGGGAAAAGGGGAGGTCCGCCTCCCTCCCCTTCCCCCTCCCCTCCCCCCTACCCCTCTCCCTCCCCCCTCACCCCCCTCCCCCCCTCCCTCCCCCTCTCCCTCCCCCCTCCCTCCCCTTCCCCCCTCCCCTCCCCCCTCACTCCCCCTCCCCTCCCTCCACACCTCCCTCCTCCCTCCCTCCCCCTTCCCTCCCTCCCCTCCTCCCGGTTACAATGGAAACCCTACGAGGACGGGCCCAACGGGGAAAGAGGGGTACTGGGAAAAGGGGAGGTCCCCCTCACTCCCCCCTTCCCCATCCCATCCCCCCTCCCTCCCCTCTCCCGCCCCCTTCCCCCCCTCCCCTTCCCCCCTCCCTCCCCTCCTCCCTCCACACCTCCCTCCTCCCTCCCTCCCCTTCCCCCCCTCCCATCCTCCCAATGCTTGTGTGAGATGGTTGCAACATTGTTTCGAAAAGCAACTGACAGAAGCACTAAGTAGCCGCGAATGTTTCAAAACCAGCACTTAACCGCGAATGTTTTTTAAAAAAGCACTTAACCGCGAATGTTTCAAAACAAGCAATTAAAAAGCACTTATTTTTTTTTAAGTATTTTTTTTTATTCCAAGAGAATGGGGGGGGGTCTGAGAATGGGGACTGGGGAGGGGGACAACAGGGGTCGTTGCGGTGGGGGCTTGGTGGTGGGGGAAAGAGGGGTACTGGGAAAAGGGGAGGTCCCACTTCCCCCCTCAACCTCTTCCTCCCCCCTCCTTCCCACCTCCATCCCCACTCTCTCCCCCCTCAATCCCAACCTCCATCACCACTCAGCCCCTAACTCACCCATCCCTCCTTCCCTCCATCCGACCCTCCCCCACTCCCTCCCCCCCTCCCTCCACCCTTCCACCCCTCTCCCCCTCCCCCCTCCTTCCACCCTCCCTCCCCCCCCTCCCGGTTACAATGGAAACCCTACGGGGACGGGCCCAACGGGGAAAGAGGGGTACTGGGAAAAGGGGAGGTCCCCCTCCCTCCCCCCTCCCTCCCCCCTTCCCCCTCCCCTCCCCCCTCCCCTCTCCCTCCCCCTCCCTCCCCCTCCCTCCCCCTCCCCCCTAACCCCCTCCCTCCCCTCCCCCCTCCCTCCCCTCCCCTCCTCCCTCCACACCTCCCTCCTCCCTCCCTCCCCCTTCCCGCCCTCCCCTCCTCCCGGTTACAATGGAAACCCTACGAGGACGGGCCCAACGGGGAAAGAGGGGTACTGGGAAAAGGGGAGGTCCCCCTCCCTCCCCCCTACCCACCTCCCTCCCCTCTCCCTCCCCCCCACCCTCCTCCCTTCCCCCCTCCCCCCTCCCATCCCCCCCTCTCCCCCCTCCCTCCCCCCTACCCCCCTCCCTCCCCTCTCCCTCCCCCCTCCCCCCCTCCCCTCCCCCCCTCCCTCCCCTCCTCCCTCCCCCTTCCCTCCCCCAACCCTCCCCCTTTCCTCCCATTCCGGTTACAATGGAAACCCTACGATGACGGGCCCAACGGGCCCACTCGGTCTAGTATACTACTAAAACTCTGCGGTCCAACATTCCGTATGTATATACGGAAGATTCCGTATGTTTGTACGGAAGATTCCGAAGATTTCTGTCCATAACTTACAAACCCTACTCCTCCCAGACGGTACACCAAAGCGCTACGATTTTTGTACCGCCATATTCACCATTAACATGGGCAACTATTGTAAGTACTTTCGTTCAAATTGAAGCTACCTTTTTAAAGCTAGAGAGATATTAAAGTTAAAATTTTTCATTTCTAACCCTTTTCTTGAAGGGGCTTCAGCGCGTGATGTCACAATGGCACCCGTGCACCAATGAGAGATCAGCTCGGTTTTAAATTTACATAATTTTTTTCTGACCTTTTTTTTCAAGGTCTTCAGCTTGTGACGTCACAATGCTTGTGTGAGATGGTTTGCAACATTGTTGCGAAAAGCAACTGCCAGTTTTTTAAAGTTGTGCGAGTCACTTAACATACACAGATCAGCATGGGGCCCCTATTCCCTCCCTCCCCCCCTCCTCCCCTCAACCCCTTCCTCCCCACTCCTTCCCACCTCCATCCCCACTCCCTCCCCCCCTCCTCCCCAACTCCCTCCCCACCTCCCTCACCCCTCCTCCCCTAACTCCCCCCCCCTCCCTCCTTCCCTCCATCCCTCCCCCCCTCCCTCCACCCTTCCATCCCTCTCCCCCTCCCCCCTCCTTCCACCCTCCCTCCCCCCCTTCTGGTTACAAAGGAAACCCTACGGGGACGGGCCCAACGGGGAAAGAGGGGTACTGGGAAAAGGGGAGGTCCCCCTCCCTCCCCTTACCCCCTCCCCCATCCCCCTCCCCCCTAACCCTCTCCCTCCCCCTTCCCCCTCCCCTCCCCCCCTCCCCTCCTCCCTCCACACCTCCCTCCTCCCTCCCTCCCCTCCTCCCGGTTACAATGGAAACCCTACGAGGACGGGCCCAACGGGGAAAGAGGGGTACTGGGCAAAGGGGAGGTCCCCCTCCCTCCCCCCTTCCCCCATCCCATCCCCCCTCCCTCCCCTCTCCCTCCCCCTTCCCCCCGTTCCCCCCTCCCCTTCCCCCTCCCTCCCCTCCTCCCTCCACACCTCTCTCCTCCCTCCCTCCCCTTCCGTCCCTCCCATCCTCCCAATGCTTGTTTGAGATGGGTGCTACATTGTTTCGAAAAGCACCACTAACAGATCGCAGTGAGAAGCACTAAATGACCGTGGTCGTGAGAAGCACTAAATGACCGCGAATGTAGCAAAAACAGCACTTTAAACCACATTAAACCACTGTTTTCAAGTAGTCTTTTTTATTGCAAGTCACTTAACATACACAGATCAACATGGGGCCTCTATGCTCGTGGGCCACCGGGGCAAGTGTTGCGAAACAGCACTTGGAGTGTGTCTGGGGGAGAGAGAGAATGGGGGGGGGTCTGAGAATGGGGACTGGGGAGGGGGACAACAGGGGTCGTTGCGGAGGGGGCTTGGTGGTAGGGGAAAGAGGGGTACTGGGAAAATGGGAGGTCCCCCTTCACCCCTCAACCCCTTCCTTCCCACCTCCATCCCCACTCCCTCCCCCCCTCCTCCCCCTCCCTCCCCAACTCCCTCCCCCTCCCTCCCCACCTCCCTCAAACCTCCCCCCTATCTCCCCCCCTCCCTCCTTCCCTCCATCCCTCCCTCCCCCAATCAATCCACCCTTCCGTCCCTCTCCCCCTCCCCCCTCCTTCCATCCTCCCTCCCCCCTCCCGGTTACAATAGAAACCCTACGGGGACGGGCCCAACGGGGAAAGAGGGGTACTGGGAAAAGGGGAGGTCCCCCTCCCTCCCCTCCCCCCTACCCCTCCCCCCTTCCCCCTCCCCTTCCCCCCTCCCCTCCCCCCCTCCCCTCCTCCCTCCACACCTCCCTCCACACCTCCCTCCCCCCCTCCCGGTTACAATGGAAACGCTATGAGGACGGGCCCAACGGGGAAAGAGGGGTACTGGGAAAAGGGGAGGTCCCCCTTCCCCCCTCAACCCCTTCATCCCCCCTCCTTCCCACCTCCATCACCACTCCCTCCCCCCCTCCTCCCCCTCCCTCCCCAACTCCCTCCCCCCTCCCCCCTAACTCCCCCCTCCCTCCATCCCTCCCTCCACAATCCCTCCCCCCCTCCCTCCACCCTTCCATCCCTCTCCACCCTCCCTCCCCCCCTCCCGGTTACAATTGAAACCCTACGAGGACGGGCCCAACGGGGAAAGAGGAGTACTGGGAAAAGGGGAGGTCCCCCTCCCTCCCCCCTTCCCCCATCCCATCCCCCCTCCCTCCCCTCTCCCTCTCCCTCCCCCTTCCCCCCTTCCCCCTCCCCTTCCCCCCCCTCCCCCCTCCCTCCCCTCCCCTCCTCCCTCCACACCTCCCTCCTCCCTCCCTCCCCCTTCCCGCCCTCCCCTCCTCCCGTTTACAATGGAAACCCTACGAGGACGGGCCCAACGGGGAAAGAGGGGTACTGGGAAAAGGGGAGGTCCCCCTCCCTCCCTCCCCCCTACCCACCTCCCTCCCCTCTCCCTCCCCCCCTTCCCTCCTCCCTCCCCCCCTCCCCTCCCCCCTCCCATCCCCCCCTCTCCCTCCCCCCTACCCCCCTCCCTCCCCTCTCCCTCCCCCTCCCCTCCCCCCCTCCCTCACCTCCTCCCTCCCCCTTCCCTCCCCCAACCCTCCCCCTTTCCTCCCCTCCCGGTTACAATGGAAACCCTACGAGGACGGGCCCAACGGGCCCACTCGGTCTAGTATACTACTAAAACTCTGCGGTCCAACATTCCGTGTGTATGTACGCAAACATTCCGTGTGTATGTACGGAAGATTCCGAAGCGTCTTTGCTTGACTCTTAACTTACAAACCCTACTCCTCCTAGACGGTACGCCAAAGCGCTACGATTTTTGTACCGCCATATTCACCATTAACATGGGCAACTATTGTAAGTACTTTCGTTCAAATTGAAGCTACCTTTTTAAAGCTAGAGAGATATTAAAGTTTAAATTTTCATTTCTAACCCTTTTCTTGAAGGGGCTTCAGTGCGTGATGTCACAATGGCACCCGTGCACCAATGAGAGATCAGCTCGGTTTTAAATTTACATCTTCAGCTTGTGACGTCACAATGCTTGTGTGAGATTGTTGCAACATTGTTGCGAAAAGCCAGTTTTTTAAAGTTGTGCGAGTCACTTAACATACACAGATCAGCATGGGGCCCCTATTCCCTCCCTCCCCCCCTTCCCCCCTTCCCCCCTCAACCCCTTCCTCCCCACTCCTTCCCACCTCCATCCCCACTCCCTCCCCCCCTCCTCCCCAACTCCCTCCCCACGTCCCTCACCCCTCCTCCCCTAACTCCCCCCCTTCCCTCCTTCCCTCCATCCTCCCCCCCTCCCTCCACCCTTCCATCCCTCTCCCCCTCCCCCCTCCTTCCACCCTCCCTCCCCCCCTTCTGGTTACAAAGGAAACCCTACGGGGACGGGCCCAACGGGGAAAGAGGGGTACTGGGAAAAGGGGAGGTCCCCCTCCCTCCCCTTCCCCCCTCCCCTCCCCCCTCCCCTCCCCCCTCCCCCTCCCCCCTAACCCTCTCCCTCCCCTTCCCCCTCCCCTCCCCCCTCCCCTCCTCCCTCCACACCTCCCTCCTCCCTCCCTCCCCTCCGCCCGGTTACAATGGAAACCCTACGAGGACGGGCCCAACGGGGAAAGAGGGGTACTGGGAAAAGGGGAGGTCCCCCTCCCTCCCCCCTTCCCCCCTCCCCCCTTCCCCCCTCCCTCCCCTCTCCCTCCCCCTTCCCCCCGTTCCCCCCTCCCCTTCCCCCCCTCCCTCCACACCTCTCTCCTCCCTCCCTCCCCTTCCCTCCCTCCCATCCTCCCAATGCTTGTTTGAGATGGGTGCTACATTGTTTCGAAAAGCACCACTAACAGATCGCAGTGAGAAGCACTATGTGACCGCGAATGTTTCAAAACAAGCACTTAAAAAGCACTTATCTTTTTTTTAAGTATTTTTTTTTATTGCAAGTCACTTAACATACACAGATCAGCATTGGGCCCCTATGCTCGTGGGCCACCGGGGCAAGTGTTTCGAAAAAAGCACTGAGAGTGTGTCTGGGGGAGAGAGAGAATGGGGGGGGGTGTCTGAGAATGGGGACTGGGGAGGGGGACAACAGGGGTCGTTGCGGAGGGGGCTTGGTGGTGGGGGAAAGAGGGGTACTGGGAAAAGGGGAGGTTCCACTTCCCCCCTCAACCCCTTCCTCCCCCCTCCTTCCCACCTCCATCCCCACTCGCTCCCCCCCCTCCCTCCCCCCTCAATCCCAACCTCCATCACCACTCAGCCCCTAACTCCCCCCCTCCCTCCTTCCCTCCATCCCACCCTCCCCCACTCCCTCCCCCCTCCCTCCACCCTTCCATCCCTCTCCCCCTCCCCCCTCCTTCCACCCTCCCTCCCCCCCTCCCGGTTACAATGGAAACCCTACGGGGACGGGCCCAACTGGGAAAGAGGGGTACTGGGAAAAGGGGAGATCCCCCTCCCTCCCCTCCCCCCTACCCCCTCCCCCCTTCCCCCTCCCCTTCCCCCTCCCCTCCCCCCCTCCCTCCCCCTCCCCTCCTCCCTCCACACCTCCCTCCTCCCTCCCTACCCCCCTCCCGGTTACAATGGAAACCCTATGAGGACGGGCCCAACGGGGAAAGAGGGGTACTGGGAAAAGGGGAGTTCCCCCTTCCCCCCTCAACCCCTTCATCCCCCCTCCTTCCCACCTCCATCCCCACTCCCTCCCCCCCTCCTCCCCCTCCCTCCCCAACTCCCTCCCCCCTCCCTCCCCCCTCCCCCCTAACTCCCCCCTCCCTCCTTCCCTCCATCCCTCCCTCCCCAATCCCTCCCCCCCTTCCTCCACCCTTCCATCCCTCTCCCCCCTCCTTCCACCCTCCCTCCCCCCCTCCCGGTTACAATGGAAACCCTACGGGGACGGGCCCAAAGGGGAAAGAGGGGTACTGGGAATAGGGGAGATCCCCCTCCCTCCCCTCCCCCCTACCCCCTCCCACATTCCCCCTCCCCTTCCCCCCTCCCCTCCCCCCTCCCTCCCCCTCCCCTCCTCCCTCCACACCTCCCTCCACACCTCCCTCCTCCCTCCCTCCCCCCCTCCCGGTTACAATGGAAACCCTATGAGGACGGGCCCAACGGGGAAAGAGGGGTACTGGGAAAAGGGGAGGTCTCCCTTCCCCCCTCAACCCCTTCATCCCCCCTCCTTCCCACCTCCATCCCCACTCCCTCCCCCCTCCACTCCCTCCCCCCCTCCTCCCCCTCCCTCCCCAACTCCCTTCCCCCTCCCCCTAACTCCCCCCTCCCTCCTTCCCTCCATCCCTCCCTCCCTCCACCCATCCCTCTCCCCCCTCCTTCCACCCTCCCTCCCCCCTCCCGGTTACAATTGAAACCCTACGAGGACGGGCCCAACGGGGAAAGAGGAGTACTGGGAAAAGGGGAGGTCCCCCCTCCTTCCCCCCTTCCCCCATCCCATCCCCCCTCCCTCCCCTCTCCCTCCCCTTCCCCACCTTCCCCCCCCCTTCCCCCCCTCCCCCCTCCCTCCCCTCCCCTCCTCCCTCCACACCTCCCTCCTCCCTCCCTCCCCCTTCCCGCCCTCCCCTCCTCCCGGTTACAATGGAAACCCTACGAGGACGGGCCCAACGGGGAAAGAGGGGTACTGGGAAAAGGGGAGGTCCCCCTCCCTCCCTCCCCCCTACCCACCTCCCTCCCTCCCCCCTACCCACCTCCCTCCCCTCACCCTCCCCCCTTCCCTCCTCCCTTCCCCCCTCCCCTCCCCCCTCCCATCCACCCCTCTCCCCCCTCCCTCCCCCCTACCCCCCTCCCTCCCCTCTCCCTCCCCCCTCCCCCCCTCCCCTCCCCCCCTCCCTCCCCTCCTCCCTCCCCCTTCCCTCCCCCAACCCTCCCCTCCTCCCGGTTACAATGGAAACCCTACGAGGACGGGCCCAACGGGGAAAGAGGGGTACTGGGAAAAGGGGAGGTTACACTTCCCCCCTCAACCCCTTCCTCCCCCCCTCCTTCCCACCTCCATCCCCACTCGCTCCCCCCCTCCCTCCCCCCTCAATCCCAACCTCCATCACCACTCAGCCCCTAACTCCCCCCCCTCCCTCCTTCCCTCCATCCCACCCTCCCCCACTCCCTGCCCCCTCCCTCCACCCTTCCATCCTTCTCCCCCCCCTCCTTCCACCCTCCCTCCCCCCCCTCCCGGTTACAATGGAAACCCTACGGGGACGAGCCCAACGGGGAAAGTGGGGTACTGGGAAAAGGGGAGATCCCCCTCCCTCCCCTCCCCCTCCCCCCTCCCCCCTACCCCCTTCCCCCATCCCCTTCCCCCCTCCCCTTCCCCCCTCCCCTCCCCCCCTCCCTCCCCCTCCCCTCCTCCCTCCACACCTCCCTCCTCCCTCCCTCCACCCCTCCCGGTTACAATGGAAACCCTATGAGGACAGGCCCAACGGGGAAAGAGGGGTACTGGGAAAAGGGGAGGTCCCCCTTCCCCCCTCAACCCCTTCATCCCCCCTCCTTCCCACCTCCATCCCCACTCCCTCCCCCCCTCCTCCCCCTCCCTCCCCAACTCCCTCCCCCCTCCCCCCTAACTCCCCCCTCCCTCCCCAATCCCTCCCCCCTCCCTCCACCCTTCCATCCCTCTCCCCCCTCCTTCCACCCTCCCTCCCCCCCTCCCGGTTACAATTGAAACCCTACGAGGACGGGCCCAACGGGGAAAGAGGAGTACTGGGAAAAGGGGAGGTCCCCCTCCCTCCCCCCTTCCCCCTCCCCTCCCCCCTCCCCCCTCCCCTCTCCCTCCCCCTCCCTCCCCCTCCCCCCCTAACCCCCTCCCTCCCCTCCCCCCTCCCTCCCCTCCCCTCCTCCCTCCACACCTCCCTCCTCCCTCCCTCCCCCTTCCCGCCCTCCCCTCCTCCCGGTTACAATGGAAACCCTACGAGGACGGGCCCAACGGGGAAAGAGGGGTACTGGGAAAAGGGGAGGTCCCCCTCCCTCCCTCCCCCCTACCCACCTCCCTCCCCTCTCCCTCCCCCCCTTCCCTCCTCCCTTCCCCCTCCCCCCTCCCATCCACCCCTCTCCCCCCTCCCACCCCCCTACCCCCCTCCCTCCCCTCTCCCTCCCCCCTCCCCCCCTCCCCTCCCCCCCTCCCTCCCCTCCTCCCTCCCCCTTCCCTCCCCCAACCCTCCCCCTTTCCTCCCCTCCCGGTTACAATGGAAACCCTACGAGGACGGGCCCAACGGGCCCACTCGGTCTAGTCTATCTATCTATCTATCTATATACTACTAAAACTCAGATCTTGTACCGTTTTTGTATATATATTCCACTGATGTCGGCTGAAGGCAATTCCGGCAAAACGGTGAACCGCAGCGCCACGATTTTTGTACCGCCTTAATCAGCATGCGGTTCGCTGCTGGAAAATGATATTGTTATTTAATTCGGACGCATATTTTTTAAGTTACAGAGGTTTAAAAGTGCTGCCCCCCCTGATTTATCGAAGTTTTGACAGAAGGGGGGCGCTGCGGTGCGGATTGTGATGTCACAATGCCCCTGTGAGATGAACTCGAGCTGACCCCCCTTCCCCCCCCAGCGGTATTCAGCGTGTGACGTCACAATGCCCCTGTGCTACATTGTTGCGAAGAGCTGTCAAGTCAAGTCCATTTTATTTGTACAGCACATTTAAAAACAACCCACGTTGACCAAAGTGCTGTACATCTGATTAGGTACTAAGGAAAAAAATGAAACATACAGTGGCACGCAAACAGTTCACAGCGCCTCCTCAATGAGCCTCAAACGCTAGGGAGTAGAAATAGGTTTTGAGCCTGGACTTAAAGGAGTCGATGGAGGGGGCAGTTCTGATGGGGAGAGGGATGCTCTTTCCACCCTCCCCCTCTCTCCCTCCCCCCTCCCCCCTCCCCCCTCCCCCCCTTTCCGCCCTCCCCTTCCCCCCCTCCCTCCCCTCCTCCCTCCTCCCTCCCTCCCCCTTCCCTCCCTCCCCTCCTCCCGGTTACAATGGAATCCCTATGAGGACGGGCCCAACGGGGAAAGTGGGGTACTGGGAAAAGGGGAGAGCCCCCTCCCTCCCCCCTTCCCCCTCCCTCCCCCCTCCCTCCCCCTCCCCCCTACCCCCCCTCCCCTCTCCCCCTCCCTCCCCCCTCCCTCCCCCTACCCCCTCACTCCCCCCTTCCCCCCTCCCCTCCCCCCCTCCCTCCCCCTCCCCTCCTCCGTCCACACCTCCCTCCTCCCTCCCTCCCCCTTCCCTCCCTCCCCTCCTCCCGGTTACAATGGAAACCCTACGAGGACGGGCCCAACGGGGAAAGAGTGGTACTGGGAAAAGGGGAGAGCCCCCTCCCTCCCCCCTTCCCCCTCCCATCCCCCCTCCCTCCCCCTCCCTCCCCCTCCCTGCCCCTCCCTCCCCCTTCCCCCCTCCCCCTCCCCTACCTCCCCCCTCCCTCCCCCTCCCCCCCTTCCCCTCTCCCTCCCCCCTCCCCCCTTCCCCCCTCCCTCCCCCTCCCCCCCCTACCCCCCTCCCCTCTCCCCCTCCCTCCCCCCTCCCTCCCCCCTCCCTCCCCCCTCCTCCCCCTCACCCCTACCCCCTCACTCCCCCCTCCCCCCCTTCCCCCCTCCCCTCCCCCCTCCCTCCCCCCCCTCCTCCCTCCTCCCTCCCTCCCCCTTCCCTCCCTCCCCTCCTCCCGGTTACAATGGAAACCCTACGAGGACGGGCCCAACGGGGAAAGAGTGGTACTGGGAAAAGGGGAGAGCCCCCTCCCTCCCCCCTTCCCCCTCCCATCCCCCCTCCCTCCCCCTCCCTCCCCCTCCCTCCCCCTCCCCCCCTACCCCCCCCTCCCCTCTCCCCATCCCTCCCCCCTCCCCCCCTACCCCCTCACTCCCCCCTCCCCCCCCTTCCCCCCTCCCCTCCCTCCCCCTCCCCTCCTCCCTCCACACCTCCCTCCTCCCTCCCTCCCCCTTCCCTCCCTCCCCTCCTCCCGGTTACAATGGAAACCCTACGAGGACGGGCCCAACGGGGAAAGAGGGGTACTGGGAAAAGGGGAGGTCCCCCTCCCCCTTCCCCCCTCCCTCCCACCCCCTCCCCCCTCCCCTCCCCCCTCCACTCCCCTCTCCCTCCCCTTCTCCCCACCTCTGCCCCCTTCCTCCCCCCCTCCTCTCCACCCATCCTCTCCCCCCCTCCTCTCCCCCCTCTCCTCTCCCCTCTCCTCTCCCCCCTCTCCTCTCCCCCCCCTCTCCTCTCCCCCTCTCCTCTCCCCCCCTCTCCTCTCCCCCCCTCTCCTCTCCCCCTTCCCTCCCCCCTCCCCCTCCCTTCCCCCCTCCCTTTCCCCTCCCTTCCCCCCCCTTCCCCCCTCCCTTACACCCTCCCTCCCCCTCTCCTCCCCTCTCCCCCCTCCCTCCCTCCCCACTCTCCTCTCCTCCCTACCTCATCCCTCCCTCCCTCCCTTCCCCGCAGCGCTGACCGCCGGGAAGTGTAGTCGCCGTCGCCTCTCCCGCTTCTGCTCTATAGATAAGATTAATTTCTTTTTCAACAAAGAATGCTGTTTATTTTAAAGTAAAATAGACACCTCTCCTCTCTCCCCCCCTCTCCTCTCCTCCCCCCTCTCCTCTCCTCTCCCCCCTCTCCTCTCCCCCCTCTCCTCTCCCCCCCCTCCCCTCTCCTCTCCCCCCTCTCCTCTCCCCCTCCACTCTTTCCTCTCCCCTCTCCTCTCCCCTCCCCCCCTCTCCTCTCCCCCCTCTCCTCTCCCCCCTCCTCTCCCCCCTCCTCCCCCCCCTCCTCCTCTCCCCCCTCCTCCTCTCCCCCCTCCTCCTCTCCCCCTCCCTCCTCCCCCCTCCCTCCTCCCCCCCTCCCTCCTCCCCCCTTCCCCCCTCCCACCCCTCCCCCCCTCTCCTCTCCCCCCTCCTCCTCTCCCCGAAGCGGAAGTGTAGTCGCCGTCGCCTCTCCCGCTTCTGCTCTATAGATAAGATTAATTTCTTTTTCAACAAAGAATGCTGTTTATTTTAAAGTAAAATAGACACCTCTCCTCTCTCCCCCCTCTCCTCTCCTCTCTCCCCCCCTCTCCTCTCCTCTCCCCCCTCTCCTCCCCCCCCTCTCCTCTCCCCCCTCTCCTCTCCCCCCTCTCCCCTCTCCTCTCCCCCTCTCCTCTCCCCCTCCACTCTTTCCTCTCCCCTCTCCTCTCCCCTCCCCCCCTCTCCTCTCCCCCCCTCTCCTCTCCCCCCTCTCCTCTCCCCCCTCCTCTCCTCCCTCCTCCCCCCTCCCTCCCTCCCTCCTCCCCCCTTCCCCCCTCCCCCCCTCCCACCCCTCCCACCCCTCCCCCCCTCCCACCCCTCCCCCCCTCCCCCCCTCCCCCCCTCCTCTCCCCCCCTCCTCTCCCCCCCCCTCCTCTCCCCCTCCTCCTCTCCCCGAAGCGGAAGTGTAGTCGCCGTCGCCTCTCCCGCTGTTTGATTTCATTTATAACAAAGACATTTATTTAAAATGAGGAATGTGATTTTCATTAAGTTTGATTTTATTTATTTAAAAAAAGCTGCTGCTCTATAGATAAGTTTATTTCCTTTTCAACAAAGAACGCTGTTTATTTTAAAGTAAAAACGCGGTTTTTGTCATTGGGTTTCATCCTCCCTGTTAGCGCCCGATTGGTTGGGTCTTTACGTGGGGTACAGTGATTGGCTCTACCATCCCTGTTAGCACCCGATTGGCTGGGTCTGTACGTGGGGTGCAGTGATTGGCTCCACCCTCCCTGTTAGCGCCCGATTGGCTGGGTCTCTACGTGGGGTGCAGTGATTGGCTCCAACCTCACACTTGATGTGGGTGGAGCAGTTGATTTGAACTGACACCAACTGCCGTAACCAACAGTCCACCGCGCTGCTGCTGGTTGAGGACAGGCTCCAGCATCGCTCAGGAGGGCAGTTTAATCCAAATACAGAAAGAATATTTATAGATAAGTTTCTTATCATTTCCAACAGAAAAATTACATTTATTTTAAACGGTACGAGATTTCCATTGCATTTAATTTTATTTTAAAAAAAAGATAAAAGACAGAGATTTCATAGATAAGTTTACTTTCTTTTTTAACAAAAGAACATTTATTTCACATAAGTTTAATTTCATTTATAACAAAAACATAAGCTGCTGCTCTATAAATAAGTTTAATTTCTTTTTCAACAAAGGATGCTGTTTATTTTAAAGTAAAATAGGCACCTCTCCTCTCTCCCCCACTCTCCTCTCCTCTCTCCCCCCTCTCCTCTCCTCTCCCCCCTCTCCTCTCCTCTCCCCCTCTCCTCTCCCCCCTCTCCCCTCTCCTCTCCCCTCTCCTCTCCCCCCCTCTCCTCTCCCCCCTCTCCTCTCCCCCCTCTCCTCCTCCCCTCTCTCCTCTCCCCTCTCCTCTACCCCCTCTCCCCGCCCCCCCTCTCCTCTCCCCCCTCTCCTCTCCCCTCCCTCCCCCTCCCTCCCCCTCCCCCCTCCCCCCCTCCCCTCTCCCCTCCCTCCCCCTTCCCTCCCCCCTCCCTCCCCCTCACCCCTACCCCCTCACTCCCCCCTCCCCCTTCCCCCCTCCCCTCCCCCCCTCCCTCCCCCTCCCCTCCTCCCTCCACACCTCCCTCCTCCCTCCCTCCCCCTTCCCTCCCTCCCCTCCTCCCGGTTACAATGGAAACCCTACGAGGACGGGCCCAACGGGGAAAGAGGGGTACTGGGAAAAGGGGAGGTCCCCCTCCCTCCCTCCCCCCTACCCACCTCCCTCCTCTCTCCCTCCCCCCCTTCCCTCCTCCCTTCCCCCCTCCCCTCCCCCTCCCATCCCCCCTCCCTCCCACCTACCCCCCTCCCTCCCCTCTCCCTCCCCTCTCCCTCCCCCCTCCCCTCCCCCCTCCCTCCCCTCCTCCCTCCCCCAACCCTCCCCCTTTCCTCCCCTCCCGGTTACAATGGAAACCCTACGAGGACGGGCCCAACGGGCCCATTTGGTCTAGTATACTACTAAAACTCTGCGGTCCAACATTCCGTATGTATGTATGTATATGTGTATGTACGGAAGATTCCGAAGAGTTTCTGTCCATAACTTACAAACCCTACTCCTCCCTGAAGGTACACCAAAGAGCTACGATTTTTGTACCGCCATATTCACCATTAACCTGGGCAACTATTGTAAGTACTTTGGTTCAAATTGAAGCTACCTTTTTAAAGCTAGAGAGATATTAAAGTTTAAATTTTCATTTCTAACCCTTTTCTTGAAGGGGCTTCAGCGCGTGATGTCACAATGGCACCCGTGCACCAATGAGAGATCAGCTCGGTTTTAAATTTACATCTTCAGCTTGTGACGTCACAATGCTTGTGTGAGATTGTTGCAACATTGTTGCGAAAAGCAACTGCCAGTTTTTTAAAGTTGTGCAAGTCACTTAACATACACAGGTCAGCATGGGGCCCCTATTCACTCCCTCCCCCCCTTCCCCCCTCAACCCCTTCCTCCCCACTCCTTCCCACCTCCATCCCCACTCCCTCCCCCCCTCCCCAACTCCCTCCCCACCTCCCTCACCCCTCCTCCCCTAACTCCCCCCCTCCCTCCTTCCCTCCATCCCTCCCCCCCGCCCTCCACCCTTCCATCCCTCTCCCCCTCCCCCCTCCTTCCACCCTCCCTCCCCCCCTTCTGGTTACAAAGGAAACCCTAAGGGGACGGGCCCAACGGGGAAAGAGGGGTACTGGGAAAAGGGGAGGTCCCCCTCCCTCCCCTTCCCCCCTCCCCTCCCCCCTCCCCTCCCCCCTAACCCTCTCCCTCCCCCTTCCCCCTCCCCTCCCCCCCTCCCCTCCTCCCTCCACACCTCCCTCCTCCCTCCCTCCCCTCCTCCCGGTTACAATGGAAACCCTACGAGGACGGGCCCAACGGGGAAAGAGGGGTACTGGGAAAAGGGGAGGTCCCCCATCCTCCCCCCTTCCCCCATCCCATCCCCCCTCCCTCCCCTCTCCCTCCCCTTCCCCCCGTTCCCCCCTCCCCTTCCCCCCTCCCTCCACACCTCTCTCCTCCCTCCCTCCCCTTCCCTCCCTCCCATCCTCCCAATGCTTGTTTGAGATGGGTGCTACATTGTTTCGAAAAGCACCACTAACAGATCGCAGTGAGAAGCACTATGTGACCGCGAATGTTTCAAAACAAGCACTTAAAAAGCACTTATCTTTTTTTAAAGTATTTTTTTTTATTGCAAGTCACTTAACATACACAGATCAGCATTGGGCCCCTATGCTCGTGGGCCACCGGGGCAAGTGTTTCGAAAAAAGCACTGAGAGTGTGTCTGGGGGAGAGAGAGAATGGGGGGGGGGGTCTGAGAATCGGGACTGGGGAGGGGGACAACAGGGGTCGTTGCGGAGGGGGCTTGGTGGTGGGGGAAAGAGGGGTACTGGGAACAGGGGAGGTTCCACTTCCCCCTCAACCCCTTCCTCCCCCCTCCTTCCCACCTCCATCCCCACTCGCTCCCCCCCCTCCCTCCCCCCTCAATCCCAACCTCCATCACCACTCAGCCCCTAACTCCCTCCTTCCCTCCATCCCACCCTCCCCCACTCCCTCCCCCCTCCCTCCACCCTTCCATCCCTCTCCCCCTCCCCCCTCCTTCCACCCTCCCTCCCCCCCTCCCGGTTACAATGGAAACCCTACGGGGACGGGCCCAACGGGGAAAGAGGGGTACTGGGAAAAGGGGAGATCCCCCTCCCTCCCCTCCCCCCTCCCCTCCCCCCTACCCCCTCCCCTACCCCCTCCCCCCTTCCCCCCTCCCCTTCCCCCCTCCCCTCCCCCCTCCCTCCCCCTCCCCTCCTCCCTCCACACCTCCCTCCTCCCTCCCTCCCTCCCCCCCCTCCCGGTTACAATGGAAACCCTATGAGGACGGGCCCAACGGGGAAAGAGGGGTACTGGGAAAAGGGGAGGTCTCCCTTCCCCCCTCAACCCCTTTATCCCCCCTCCTTCCCACCTCCATCCCCCCCTCCCTCCTCAACTCCCTCCCCCCTCCCTCCCCCCTCCCCCCTAACTCCCCCCTCCCTCCTTCCCTCCATCCCTCCCTCCCCAAACCCTCCCCCCTCCCTCCCCAAACCCTCCCTCCAAACTTCCATCCCTCTCCCCCCTCCTTCCACCCTCCCTCCCCCCCTCCCGGTTACAATTGAAACCCTACGAGGACGGGCCCAACGGGGAAAGAGGAGTACTGGGAAAAGGGGAGGTCCCCCTCCCTCCCCCCTTCCCCTCCCCCCTCCCCACTCCCTCCCCCTCCCTCCCCCTCCCCCTACCCCCCTCCCTCCCCTCCCCCCTCCCTCCCCTCGCCTCCTCCCTCCACACCTCCCTCCTCCCTCCCTCCCCCTTCCCGCCCTCCCCTCCTCCCGGTTACAATGGAAACCCTACGAGGACGGGCCCAACGGGGAAAGAGGGGTACTGGGAAAAGGGGAGGTCCCCCTCCCGCCCTCCCCCCTACCCACCTCCCTCCCCTCTCCCTCCCCCCCTTCTCTCCTCCCTTCCCCCCTCCCCCCCCCTCCCATCCCCCCCTCTCCCCCCTCCCTCCCCCCTACCCCCCTCCCTCCCCTCTCCCTCCCCCCTCCCCCCTCCCCTCCCCCCCTCCCTCCCCTCCCCTCCCCCCCTCCCTCCCCTCCTCCCTCCCCATTACCTCCCCCATCCCTCCCCCTTTCCTCCCCTCCCGGTTACAATGGAAACCCTACGAGGACGGGCCCAACGGGCCCACTCGGTCTAGTATACTACTAAAACTCTGCGGTCCAACATTCCGTATGTATATACGGAAGATTCCGTATGTTTGTACGGAAGATTCCGAAGATTTCTGTCCATAACTTACAAACCCTACTCCTCCCAGACGGTACACCAAAGCGCTACGATTTTTGTACCGCCATATTCACCATTAACATGGGCAACTATTGTAAGTACTTTCGTTCAAATTGAAGCTACCTTTTTAAAGCTAGAGAGATATGAAAGTTAAAATTTCTCATTTCTAACCCTTTTCTTGAAGGGGCTTCAGCGCGTGATGTCACAATGGCACCCGTGCACCAATGAGAGATCAGCTCGGTTTTAAATTTACATAATTTTTTTTCTGACCTTTTTTTTCAAGGTCTTCAGCTTGTGACGTCACAATGCTTGTGTGAGATGGTTTGCATCATTGTTGCGAAAAGCAACTGCCAGTTTTTTTAAAGTTGTGCGAGTCACTTAACATACACAGATCAGCATGGGGCCCCTATTCCCTCCCTCCCCCCCCTTCCCCCCTCTACCCCTTCATCCCCACTCCTTCCCACCTCCATCCCCACTCCCTCCCCCCCTCCTCCCCAACTCCCTCCCCACCTCCCTCACCCCTCCTCCCCTAACTCCCCCCCCTCCCTCCTTCCCTCCATCCCTCCCCCCCTCCCTCCACCCTTCCATCCCTCTCCCCCTCCCCCCTCCTTCCACCCTCCCTCCCCCCTTCTGGTTACAAAGGAAACCCTACGGGGACGGGCCCAACGGGGAAAGAGGGGTACTGGGAAAAGGGGAGGTCCCCCCTCCCTACCCTTACCCCCTCCCCCATCCCCCTCCCCCCTAACCCTCTCCCTCCCCCTTCCCCCTCCCCTCCCCCCCTCCCCTCCTCCCTCCACACCTCCCTCCTCCCTCCCTCCCCTCCTCCCGGTTACAATGGAAACCCTACGAGGACGGGCCAAACGGGGAAAGAGGGGTACTGGGAAAAGGGGAGGTCCCCCTCCCTCCCCCCTTCCCCATCCCATCCCCCCTCCCTCCCCTCTCCCTCCCCCTTCCCCCCGTTCCCCCCTCCCCTTCCCCCTCCCTCCCCTCCTCCCTCCACACCTCTCTCCTCCCTCCCTCCCCTTCCCTCCCTCCCATCCTCCCAATGCTTGTTTGAGATGGGTGCTACATTGTTTCAAAAAGCACCACTAACAGATCGCAGTGAGAAGCACTAAATGACCGTGGTCGTGAGAAGCACTAAATGACCGCGAATGTAACAAAAACAGCACTTTAAACCACTTTAAACCACTGTTTTCAAGTAGTCTTTTTTATTGCAAGTCACTTAACACACACAGATCAACATGGGGCCTCTATGCTCGTGGGCCACCGGGGCAAGTGTTGCGAAACAGCACTTGGAGTGTGTCTGGGGGAGAGAGAGAATGGGGGGGGGGTCTGAGAATGGGGACTGGGGAGGGGGACAACAGGGGTCGTTGCGGAGGGGGGCTTGGTGGTGGGGGAAAGAGGGGTACTGGGAAAATGGGAGGTCCCCCTTCACCCCTCAACCCCTTCCTTCCCACCTCCATCCCCACTCCCTCCCCCCCTCCTCCCCCTCCCTCCCCAACTCCCTCCCCCTCCCTCACCACCTCCCTCAAACCTCCCCCCTAACTCCCCCCCTCCCTCCTTCTCTCCATCCCTCCCTCCCCCAAACAATCCACCCTTCCATCCCTCTCCCCCTCCCCCCTCCTTCCATCCTCCCTCCCCCCTCCCGGTTACAATAGAAACCCTACGGGGACGGGCCCAACGGGGAAAGAGGGGTACTGGGAAAAGGGGAGGTCCCCCTCCCTCCCCTCCCCCCTACCCCTCCCCCCCTTCCCCCTCCCCTTCCCCCCTCCCCTCCCCCCTCCCTCCCCCTCCCCTCCTCCCTCCACACCTCCCTCCACACCTCCCTCCCCCCCTCCCGGTTACAATGGAAACCCTATGAGGACGGGCCCAACGGGGAAAGAGGGGTACTGGGAAAAGGGGAG
>NW_027601842.1:0-65000 GCF_053455715.1 Rhinoraja longicauda
ACAGGCTGTTTTGGTAATGTTCATTTAAATTGTGTCGTGTTTGTTTGGCTTTACCCACGTTCCAGCATTAGAGGCCAATTTTTGCAATGTTTCCTGGGTGGGATTTGCCGGTTTTACAAATTGTGTCATTATCTCACCCTGCCTCCTGATACCCTTATGGGGTCGGCTCTGTTCTTGCTGAACCCTCAGGTGGTGCAGAGTCTGGGCCTTGTTATCAATATCTTGCACTGCTTCCTGATACCCTTATCTGGTCGGCTCTGTTCTTGCAGAACCCTCAGGTGGTGCAGAGTCTGGGCCATTTTATCAACATCTTGCCCTGCTTCCTGATGCCCTTATGGGGTCGGCTCTGTTCTTGCAGAACCCTCAGGTGGTGCAGAGTCTGGGCCTTGTTATCAATATCTTACCCTGCTTCCCGATGCCCTTATGGGGTCGGCTCTGTTCTTGCAGAACCCTCAGGTGGTGCAGAGTCTGGGCCTTGTTATCAATATCTTAACCTGCTTCCTGATGCCCTTATGGGGTCGGCTCTGTTCTTGCAGAACCCTCAGGTGGTGCAGAGTCTGGGCCTTGTTATCAATATCTTGCACTGCTTCCTGATACCCTTAAGGGGTCGGCTCTGTTCTTGCAGAACCCTCAGGTGGTGCAGAGCCTGGGCCATTTTATCAATATCTTGCCCTGCTTCCTGATGCCGTTATGGGGTCTGCTCTGTTCTTGCAGAACCCTCAGGTGGTGCAGAGTCTGGGCCTTGTTATCAATGTCTTAACCTGCTTCCTGATGCCTTTATGGGGTCGGCTCTGTTCTTGCAGAACCCTCAGGTGGTGCAGAGTCTGGGCCTTGTTATCAATATCTTACCCTGCTTCCCGATGCCCTTATGGGGTCGGTTCTGTTACAAAACCCTCAGGTGGTGCAGAGTATGGGCCTTGTTATAAATATCTTACCCTGCTTCCTGATGCCCTTATGGGGTCGGCTCTGTTCTTGCAGAACCCTCAGGTGGTGCAGAGTCTGGGCCACTTTATTAATAACTCTGCCTGCGACTGCAAAGGAATCTCTCGGTCTCGGTTGACTCCTGTGCTGGTCATGATTCACATTAATACTGTTGTTAACCAATCACACTCATCCCCTCCCCTCTGCCTGTATTTACTCATTTCTGGCTCAGTTAGTACAATGCAATACTACTGCAGTAAACTATAAACATCAAGTATCTCTAGTACAGTTTCTACAATGCAATACTAGTGCAGTAAACTATAAACATCAAATATCTCTAGTACAGTTTACACCCAGGTGCTCCACAAGTCTTTGGTTTTTTCCGGCTTACGGAGACCACTTGCTGAACTTTTCCCTGGTGAAAGGTAGGGTAGGTACGTCATCGGGGTCATCAGGTGGGTACCCTCCTTCCTCGACGTTTCATTGATAAGCCCACAACGTCTCCATAGGGCTCAACGGTGAAACCTGGCGTCCCAGGTACACCCCCCTCAGTTCCATACCCTCCTGTTTTAAACTTGCAGCTCAACTCGCAGCTCTACTCAACTTCTGGCCGATCAGGGGTTTTAAAGGGTAGGTTGATGTCCCTACCTTTCTGGATTTACTCCTCCCATGTGCTGAGTCCTGGGACCGGTGACTGGGTAACAAGCCTCCAGTTTCGCTCTTGCTGTAGCTCCATCAGGGAAAAATCAATAACTACTACAGGTCGGTGGGGAGTTTCAAAGGGTGGGTTGAAAATCCCTCCCTTTCTGGGTATGTCCTTCCCATCTGCTGACTTGGGACTGGTCACTTTGGTTGGGACTGTTGATGTCATCCCTACTCTTTGTGTTTGTTTGATTGTTTGTGTTCCTGGCCTCCTGCTGTTTTATCTGCTGTTAATGTTTTCAGCATTCCTCTGGCCTCCTGTCTTTATCATGTTCCGAAAGTCTTTGTTGTGTGTGAGTGGGCTTTGCAAACCTGCACCTGGTCTGTGTGGAGCTAGTGGCCTTTGTGTGGTGGGGGGGGGGTCTCTGAGGTGGGCTGAGGTGGGAGTGGGTATCGTGTTGTGAGTGTGTAAGGGTCCTATCACTCCCTTCAATTGTCCTTCTTTTCTGGGGGAGCTAGGTGTGTTCCAGGTGTGATGGGGTGGGGGGTCTCTGGGTCTAGAGGGTACTCGGATGGATCATCTATTTACAAAGGTTTAAGATCCCATTTTGGGGGTCTTTTGGGTTGTTTGGGGAGGTCCTATGCAACCCGATGTTAGGGTTAGATTATGTGGGTGGGGGTTATTTCCTATCTTTGTTGAGTTGAGGGTAGGTGCCAAGGGTCTTTTTGGGGCTGTTTGGGGTGATCCAGTGCCGTTCCGTGTTAGGGTTAGGTTTGGGGGGTGGGCACATTGGCCATCTCTGGCATGCCGTCTACCTTGCTGGGGTTTGAGGGTGGGTTCCTAGGGTTTTTGGGGGACTGTTTGGGGTGGTCCGGTGCAGTCCGGTGTTAGGGTTAGGTTTATGGGTGGGGAAGGGTGCATAGGGACCCCCTCCGGGGTGAGGGTATCATCTATCCTTGTGAGGTAGGAGTAGGTGTCAAGGGTCTTTTGGGATGTTGGCACCCTGTGTGGTTCTCCCTGCTATTCTATCCTAAAGTTGTTTTTAGGTTTGAAGGATTGCATAAATCTGAGCCTGTGATTATTTCAATCCTCACTATCTAGGCTGGTACCCTTACATTATATTCCCCCTTGGATTGGGTTTCACCCTCCTGACTCCGTTTGAATCTTTTTTGTGGCTTGCTCCTCCTGCGGTTTTGATTTGTAAAGGTGATGAGGCCCGTGTCACTGCTAAGGTTAGGTTGTGATTTATCGGACAGTGGGACAAAATGCCCTCTGGTGCTCAATGATCTCTGCCTGGAGATTCCTTTTCACCATGTACTGCCACTTTGCTCTGGCCCACGGTCTCATCACACTCGTACAAATCTGTTGACCTTTGCACTTGCCCTTCTGTAGATTTTTAGGAGTCAGTCAGGGTCCACCCTAAGTTTGAGTTTATGCTTGGTTGAGGCCCTTGGCCTCTCGCGTCTAACGCTTCAATCCATATCCCCTCTGCCCTCTTCCGACACCCGGTTGACCAATTTATGTTTGTTTCTAGGCCCATGATCTCTAGGGACTGGGTCCCGTGCTGCTGGGAGTGTCAACTACTGGGTATGGACTTTATGTGTTGCTGAGGTGTCCTGTCAGGCTGACTCTGAGGCTGTTACCTGTTTCGCCTATGTACAGTAAGTTACACTCCTTACATTAAACTGCATACACCCCATTATTTTGCTCACAGGTTATCCTCTGTGCTGTCCGGTCTCTCCTGTCACCCTGTTCTATGTTTCTGTCTATTACCCAGTGGGAGCAGGCCCCATATTGACATTAATTTGTATCCCTACTGCTCACCTTGTCTGCTGGTTTTATCACAATCTCATTTTTATCCCTCAGCTCTGCCATGGTCTCCCTCTCTTTTCTGGTGAGGTTTGGCCTTTCATTTGTCATGGGCATATCACAGGCTGTTTTGGTAATGTTCATTTAAAATGTGTCGTGTTTGTTTGACTTTACCCACGTTCCAGCATTAGAGGCCAATTTTTGCAATGTTTCCTGGGTGGGATTTGCCGGTTTTACAAATTGTGTCATTATCTCACCCTGCCTCCTGATACCCTTATGGGGTCGGCTCTGTTCTTGCAGAACCCTCAGGTGGTGCAGAGTCTGGGCCTTGTTATCAATATCTTGCACTGCTTCCTGATACCCTTATCTGGTCGGCTCTGTTCTTGCAGAACCCTCAGGTGGTGCAGAGTCTGGGCCATTTTATCAACATCTTGCCCTGCTTCCTGATGCCCTTATGGGGTCGGCTCTGTTCTTGCAGAACCCTCAGGTGGTGCAGAGTCTGGGCCTTGTTATCAATATCTTACACTGCTTCCTGATACCCTTATGGGGTCGGCTCTGTTCTTGCAGAACCCTCAGGTGGTGCAGAGCCTGGGCAATTTTATCAATATCTTGCCCTGCTTCCTGATGCCCTTATGGGGTCGGCTCTGTTCTTGCAGAACCCTCAGGTGGTGCAGAGTCTGGGCCTTGTTATCAATATCTTAACCTGCTTCCTGATGCCCTTATGGGGTCGGCTCTGTTCTTGCAGAACCCTCAGGTGGTGCAGAGTCTGGGCCATTTTATTAATAACTCTGCCTGCGACTGCAAAGGAATCTCTCGGTCTCGGTTGACTCCTGTGCTGGTCATGATTCACATTAATACTGTTGTTAAACAATCACACTCATCCCCTCCCCTCTGCCTGTATTTACTCATTTCTGGCTCAGTTAGTACAATGCAATACTACTGCAGTAAACTATAAACATCAAGTATCTCTAGTACAGTTTCTACAATGCAATACTAGTGCAGTAAACTATAAACATCAAATATCTCTAGTACAGTTTACACCCAGGTGCTCCACAAGTCTTTGGTTTTTTCCGGCTTACGGAGACCACTTGCTGAACTTTTCCCTGGTGAAAGGTAGGGTAGGTACGTCATCGGGGTCATCAGGTGGGTACCCTCCTTCCTCGACGTTTCATTGATAAGCCCACAACGTCTCCAGAGGGCTCAACGGTGAAACCTGGCGTCCCAGGTACACCCCCCTCAGTTCCATACCCTCCTGTTTTAAACTTGCAGCTCAACTCGCAGCTCTACTCAACTTCTGGCCGATAAGGGGTTTTAAAGGGTAGGTTGATGTCCCTACCTTTCTGGATTTACTCCTCCCATGTGCTGAGTCCTGGGACCGGTGACTGGGTAACAAGCCTCCAGTTTCGCTCTTGCTGTAGCTTCATCAGGGAAAAATCAATAACTACTACTGGTCGGTGGGGAGTTTTAAAGGGTGGGTTGAAAATCCCTCCCTTTCTGGGTATGTCCTTCCCATCTGCTGACTTGGGACTGGTCACTTTGGTTGGGACTGTTGATGTCATCCCTATTCTTTGTGTTTGTTTGATTGTTTGTGTTCCTGGCCTCCTGCTGTTTTATCTGCTGTTAATGTTTTCAGCATTCCTCTGGCCTCCTGTCTTTATCATGTTCTGAAAGTCTTTGTTGTGAGTGAGTGGGCTTTGCAAACCTGCACCTGGTCTGTGTGGAGCTAGTGGCCGTTGTGTGGTGGGGGGGGGTCTCTGAGGTGGGCTGAGGTGGGAGTGGGTATCGTGTTGTGAGTGTGTAAGGGTCCTATCACTCCCTTCAATTGTCCGTCTTTTCTGGGGGAGCTAGGTGTGTTCCAGGTGTGATGGGGTGGGGGGTCTCTTGGTCTAGAGGGTACTCGGATGGATCATCTACTTACAAAGGTTTAAGATCCCCTTTTGGGGGTCCTTTGGGTTGTTTGGGGAGGTCCTAAGCAACCCGATGTTAGGGTTAGATTCAGTGGGTGGGGGTTATTTCCTATCTTTGTTGAGTTGAGGGTAGGTGCCAAGGGTCTTTTTGGGGCTGTTTGGGGTGATCCAGTGCCGTTCCGTGTTAGGGTTAGGTTTGGGGGGTGGGCACATTGGCCATCTCTGGCATGCCGTCTACCTTGCTGGGGTTTGAGGGTGGGTGCCTAGGGTTTTTGGGGGAATGTTTGGGGTGGTCCGGTGCAGTCCGGTGTTAGGGTTAGGTTTATGGGTGGGGAAGGGTGCATAGGGACCCCCTCCGGGGTGAGGGTATCATCTATCCTTGTGAGGTAGGAGTAGGTGTCAAGGGTCTTTTGGGATGTTGGCACTCTGTGTGGTTCTCCCTGCTATTCTATCCTAAAGTTGTTTTTAGGTTTGAAGGATTGCATAAATCTGAGCCTGTGATTATTTCAATCCTCACTATCTAGGCTGGTACCCTTACATTATATTCCCCCTTGGATTGGGTTTCACCCTCCTGACTCCGTTTGTATCTTTTTTGTGGCTTGCTCCTCCTGCGGTTTTGATTTGTAAAGGTGATGAGGCCCGTGTCACTGCTAAGGTTAGGTTGTGATTTATCGGACAGTGGGACAAAATGCCCTCTGGTGCTCAATGATCTCTGCCTGGAGATTCCTTTTCACCATGTACTGCCACTTTGCTCTGGCCCACGGTCTCATCACACTCGTACAAATCTGTTGACCTTTGCACTTGCCCTTCTGTAGATTTTTAGGAGTAAGTCAGGGTCCACCCTAAGTTTGAGTTTATGCTTGGTTGAGGCCCTTGGCCTCTCGCGTCTAACGCTTCAATCCATATCCCCTCTGCCCTCTTCCGACACCCGGTTGACCAATTTATGTTTGTTTCTAGGCCCATGATCTCTAGGGACTGGGTCCCGTGCTGCTGGGAGTGTCAACTACTGGGTATGGACTTTATGTGTTGCTGAGGTGTCCTGTCAGGCTGACTCTGAGGCTGTTACCTGTTTCGCCTATGTACAGTAAGTTACACTCCTTACATTAAACTGCATACACCCCATTATTTTGCTCACAGGTTATCCTCTGTGCTGTCCGGTCTCTCCTGTCACCCTGTTCTATGTTTCTGTCTATTACCCAGTGGGAGCAGGCCCCATATTGACATTAATTTGTATCCCTACTGCTCACCTTGTCTGCTGGTTTTATCACAATCTCATTTTTATCCCTCAGCTCTGCCATGGTCTCCCTCTCTTTTCTGGTGAGGTTTGGCCTTTCATTTGTCATGGGCATATCACAGGCTGTTTTGGTAATGTTCATTTAAAATGTGTCGTGTTTGTTTGGCTTTACCCACGTTCCAGCATTAGAGGCCAATTTTTGCAATGTTTCCTGGGTGGGATTTGCCGGTTTTACAAATTGTGTCATTATCTCACCCTGCCTCCTGATACCCTTATGGGGTCGGCTCTGTTCTTGCAGAACCCTCAGGTGGTGCAGAGTCTGGGCCTTGTTATCAATATCTTGCACTGCTTCCTGATACCCTTATCTGGTCGGCTCTGTTCTTGCAGAACCCTCAGGTGGTGCAGAGTCTGGGCCATTTTATCAACATCTTGCCCTGCTTCCTGATGCCCTTATGGGGTCGGCTCTGTTCTTGCAGAACCCTCAGGTGGTGCAGAGTCTGGGCCTTGTTATCAATATCTTACACTGCTTCCTGATACCCTTATGGGGTCGGCTCTGTTCTTGCAGAACCCTCAGGTGGTGCAGAGTCTGGGCCTTGTTATCAATATCTTGCACTGCTTCCTGATACCCTAATGGGGTCGGCTCTGTTCTTGCAGAACCCTCAGGTGGTGCAGAGCCTGGGCCATTTTATCAATATCTTAACCTGCTTCCTGATGCCTTTATGGGGTCGGCTCTGTTCTTGCAGAACCCTCAGGTGGTGCAGAGTCTGGGCCTTGTTATCAATATCTTACACTGCTTCCTGATGCCCTTATGGGGTCGGCTCTGTTACAAAACCCTCAGGTGGTGCAGAGTATGGGCCTTGTTATAAATATCTTACCCTGCTTCCTGATGCCCTTATGTGGTCGGCTCTGTTCTTGCTGAACCCTCAGGTGGTGCAGAGTCTGGGCCACTTTATAAATAACTGCCTGCGACTGCAAAGGAATCTCTCGGTCTCGGTTGACTCCTGTGCTGGTCATGATTCACATTAATACTGTTGTTAAACAATCACACTCATCCCCTCCCCTCTGCATGTAATTACTCATTTCTGGCTCAGTTAGTACAATGCAATACTACTGCAGTAAACTATAAACATCAAGTATCTCTAGTACAGTTTCTACAATGCAATCCTAGTGCAGTAAACTATAAACATCAAATATCCCTAGTACAGTTTACACCCAGGTGCTCCACAAGTCTTTGGTTTTTTCCGGCTTACGGAGACCACTTGCTGAACTTTTCCCTGGTGAAAGGTAGGGTAGGTACGTCATCGGGGTCATCAGGTGGGTACCCTCCTTCCTCGACGTTTCATTGATAAGCCCACAACGTCTCCACAGGGCTCAACGTTGAAACCTGGCGTCCCAAGTACACCCCCCTCAGTTCCATACCCTCCTGTTTTAAACTTGCAGCTCAACTCGCAGCTCTACTCAACTTCTAGCCGATAAGGGGTTTTAAAGGGTAGGTTGATGTCCCTACCTTTCTGGATTTACTCCTCCCATGTGCTGAGTCCTGGGACCGGTGACTGGGTAACAAGCCTCCAGTTTCGCTCTTGCTGTAGCTTCATCAGGGAAAAATCAATAACTACTACTGGTCGGTGGGGAGTTTTAAAGGGTGGGTTGAAAATCCCTCCCTTTCTGGGTATGTCCTTTCCATCTGCTGACTTGGGACTGGTCACTTTGGTTGGGACTGTTGATGTCATCCCTATTCTTTGTGTTTGTTTGATTGTTTGTGTTCCTGGCCTCCTGCTGTTTTATCTGCTGTTAATGTTTTCAGCATTCCTCTGGCCTCCTGTCTTTATCATGTTCTGAAAGTTTTTGTTGTGAGTGAGTGGGCTTTGCAAACCTGCACCTGGTCTGTGTGGAGCTAGTGGCCGTTGTGTGGTGCGGGGGGGGGGGTCTCTGAGGTGGGCTGAGGTGGGAGTGGGTATCGTGTTGTGAGTGTGTAAGGGTCCTATCACTCCCTTCAATTGCCCGTCTTTTCTGGGGGAGCTAGGTGTGTTCCAGGTGTGATGGGGTGGGGGGTCTCTGGGTCTAGAGGGTACTCGGATGGATCATCTATTTACAAAGGTTTAAGATCCTCTTTTGGGGGTCTTTTGGGTTGTTTGGGGAGGTCCTATGCAACCCGATGTTAGGGTTAGATTCTGTGGGTGGGGGTTATTTCCTATCTTTGTTGAGTTGAGGGTAGGTGCCAAGGGTCTTTTTGGGGCTGTTTGGGGTGATCCAGTGCCGTTCCGTGTTAGGGTTAGGTTTGGGGGGTGGGCACATTGGCCATCTCTGGCATGCCGTCTACCTTGCTGGGGTTTGAGGGTGGGTGCCTAGGGTTTTTGGGGGACTGTTTGGGGTGGTCCGGTGCAGTCCGGTGTTAGGGTTAGATTTATGGGTGGGGAAGGGTGCATAGGGACCCCCTCCGGGGTGAGGGTATCATCTATCCTTGTGAGGTAGGAGTAGGTGTCAAGGGTCTTTTGGGTTGTTGGCACCCTGTGTGGTTCTCCCTGCTATTCTATCCTAAAGTTGTTTTTAGGTTTGAAGGATTGCATAAATCTGAGCCTGTGATTATTTCAATCCTCACTATCTAGGCTGGTACCCTTACATTATATTCCCCCTTGGATTGGGTTTCACCCTCCTGACTCCGTTTGAATCTTTTTTGTGGCTTGCTCCTCCTGCGGTTTTGATTTGTAAAGGTGATGAGGCCCGTGTCACTGCTAAGGTTAGGTTGTGATTTATCGGACAGTGGGACAAAATGCCCTCTGGTGCTCAATGATCTCTGCCTGGAGATTTCTTTTCACCATGTACTGCCACTTTGCTCTGGCCCACGGTCTCATCACACTCGTACAAATCTGTTGACCTTTGCACTTGCCCTTCTGTAGATTTTTAGGAGTCAGTCAGGGTCCACCCTAAGTTTGAGTTTATGCTTGGTTGAGGCCCTTGGCCTCTCGCGTCTAACGCTTCAATCCATATCCCCTCTGCCCTCTTCCGACACCCGGTTGACCAATTTATGTTTGTTTCTAGGCCCATGATCTCTAGGGACTGGGTCCCGTGCTGCTGGGAGTGTCAACTACTGGGTATGGACTTTATGTGTTGCTGAGGTGTCCTGTCAGGCTGACTCTGAGGCTGTTACCTGTTTCGCCTATGTACAGTAAGTTACACTCCTTACATTAAACTGCATACACCCCATTATTTTGCTCACAGGTTATCCTCTGTGCTGTCCGGTCTCTCCTGTCACCCTGTTCTATGTTTCTGTCTATTACCCAGTGGGAGCAGGCCCCATATTGACATTAATTTGTATCCCTACTGCTCCCCTTGTCTGCTGGATTTATCACAATCTCATTTTTATCCCTCAGCTCTGCCATGGTCTCCCTCTCTTTTCTGGTGAGGTTTGGCCTTTCCTTTGTCATGGGCATATCACAGGCTGTTTTGGTAATGTTCATTTAAAATGTGTCGTGTTTGTTTGGCTTTACCCACGTTCCAGCATTAGAGGCCAATTTTTGCAATGTTTCCTGGGTGGGATTTGCCGGTTTTACAAATTGTGTCATTATCTCACCCTGCCTCCTGATACCCTTATGGGGTCGGCTCTGTTCTTGCAGAACCCTCAGGTGGTGCAGAGTCTGGGCCTTGTTATCAATATCTTGCACTGCTTCCTGATACCCTTATCTGGTCGGCTCTGTTCTTGCAGAACCCTCAGGTGGTGCAGAGTCTGGGCCATTTTATCAACATCTTGCCCTGCTTCCTGATGCCCTTATGGGGTCGGCTCTGTTCTTGCAGAACCCTCAGGTGGTGCAGAGTCTGGGCCTTGTTATCAATATCTTACACTGCTTCCTGATACCCTTATGGGGTCGGCTCTGTTCTTGCAGAACCCTCAGGTGGTGCAGAGCCTGGGCAATTTTATCAATATCTTGCCCTGCTTCCTGATGCCCTTATGGGGTCGGCTCTGTTCTTGCAGAACCCTCAGGTGGTGCAGAGTCTGGGCCTTGTTATCAATATCTTAACCTGCTTCCTGATGCCCTTATGGGGTCGGCTCTGTTCTTGCAGAACCCTCAGGTGGTGCAGAGTCTGGGCCTTGTTATCAATATCTTGCACTGCTTCCTGATACCCTAATGGGGTCGGCTCTGTTCTTGCAGAACCCTCAGGTGGTGCAGAGCCTGGGCCATTTTATCAATATCTTAACCTGCTTCCTGATGCCTTTATGGGGTCGGCTCTTTTCTTGCAGAACCCTCAGGTGGTGCAGAGTCTGGGCCTTGTTATCAATATCTTACACTGCTTCCTGATGCCCTTATGGGGTCGGCTCTGTTACAAAACCCTCAGGTGGTGCAGAGTATGGGCCTTGTTATAAATATCTTACCCTGCTTCCTGATGCCCTTATGGGGTCGGCTCTGTTCTTGCTGAACCCTCAGGTGGTGCAGAGTCTGGGCCACTTTATAAATAACTGCCTGCGACTGCAAAGGAATCTCTCGGTCTCGGTTGACTCCTGTGCTGGTCATGATTCACATTAATACTGTTGTTAAACAATCACACTCATCCCCTCCCCTCTGCATGTAATTACTCATTTCTGGCTCAGTTAGTACAATGCAATACTACTGCAGTAAACTATAAACATCAAGTATCTCTAGTACAGTTTCTACAATGCAATACTAGTGCAGTAAACTATAAACATCAAATATCCCTAGTACAGTTTACACCCAGGTGCTCCACAAGTCTTTGGTTTTTTCCGGCTTACGGAGACCACTTGCTGAACTTTTCCCTGGTGAAAGGTAGGGTAGGTACGTCATCGGGGTCATCAGGTGGGTACCCTCCTTCCTCGACGTTTCATTGATAAGCCCACAACGTCTCCACAGGGCTCAACGTTGAAACCTGGCGTCCCAAGTACACCCCCCTCAGTTCCATACCCTCCTGTTTTAAACTTGCAGCTCAACTCGCAGCTCTACTCAACTTCTAGCCGATAAGGGGTTTTAAAGGGTAGGTTGATGTCCCTACCTTTCTGGATTTACTCCTCCCATGTGCTGAGTCCTGGGACCGGTGACTGGGTAACAAGCCTCCAGTTTCGCTCTTGCTGTAGCTTCATCAGGGAAAAATCAATAACTACTACTGGTCGGTGGGGAGTTTTAAAGGGTGGGTTGAAAATCCCTCCCTTTCTGGGTATGTCCTTTCCATCTGCTGACTTGGGACTGGTCACTTTGGTTGGGACTGTTGATGTCATCCCTATTCTTTGTGTTTGTTTGATTGTTTGTGTTCCTGGCCTCCTGCTGTTTTATCTGCTGTTAATGTTTTCAGCATTCCTCTGGCCTCCTGTCTTTATCATGTTCTGAAAGTCTTTGTTGTGAGTGAGTGGGCTTTGCAAACCTGCACCTGGTCTGTGTGGAGCTAGTGGCCGTTGTGTGGTGGGGGGGGTCTCTGAGGTGGGCTGAGGTGGGAGTGGGTATCGTGTTGTGAGTGTGTAAGGGTCCTATCACTCCCTTCAATTGTCCGTCTTTTCTGGGGGAGCTAGGTGTGTTCCAGGTGTGATGGGGTGGGGGGTCTCTGGGTCTAGAGGGTACTCGGATGGATCATCTATTTACAAAGGTTTAAGATCCTCTTTTGGGGGTCTTTTGGGTTGTTTGGGGAGGTCCTATGCAACCCGATGTTAGGGTTAGATTCTGTGGGTGGGGGTTATTTCCTATCTTTGTTGAGTTGAGGGTAGGTGCCAAGGGTCTTTTTGGGGCTGTTTGGGGTGATCCAGTGCCGTTCCGTGTTAGGGTTAGGTTTGGGGGTGGGCACATTGGCCATCTCTGGCATGCCGTCTACCTTGCTGGGGTTTGAGGGTGGGTGCCTAGGGTTTTTGGGGGACTGTTTGGGGTGGTCCGGTGCAGTCCGGTGTTAGGGTTAGGTTTATGGGTGGGGAAGGGTGCATAGGGACCCCCTCCGGGTGAGGGTATCATCTATCCTTGTGAGGTAGGAGTAGGTGTCAAGGGTCTTTTGGGTTGTTGGCACCCTGTGTGGTTCTCCCTGCTATTCTATCCTAAAGTTGTTTTTAGGTTTGAAGGATTGCATAAATCTGAGCCTGTGATTATTTCAATCCTCACTATCTAGGCTGGTACCCTTACATTATATTCCCCCTTGGATTGGGTTTCACCCTCCTGACTCCGTTTGAATCTTTTTTGTGGCTTGCTCCTCCTGCGGTTTTGATTTGTAAAGGTGATGAGGCCCGTGTCACTGCTAAGGTTAGGTTGTGATTTATCGGACAGTGGGACAAAATGCCCTCTGTTGCTCAATGATCTCTGCCTGGAGATTTCTTTTCACCATGTACTGCCACTTTGCTCTGGCCCACGGTCTCATCACCCTCGTCCAAATCTGTTGACCTTTGCACTTGCCCTTCTGTAGATTTTTAGGAGTCAGTCAGGGTCCACCCTAAGTTTGAGTTTATGCTTGGTTGAGGCCCTTGGCCTCTCGCGTCTAACGCTTCAATCCATATCCCCTCTGCCCTCTTCCGACACCCGGTTGACCAATTTATGTTTGTTTCTAGGCCCATGATCTCTAGGGACTGGGTCCCGTGCTGCTGGGAGTGTCAACTACTGGGTATGGACTTTATGTGTTGCTGAGGTGTCCTGTCAGGCTGACTCTGAGGCTGTTACCTGTTTCGCCTATGTACAGTAAGTTACACTCCTTACATTAAACTGCATACACCCCATTATTTTGCTCACAGGTTATCCTCTGTGCTGTCCGGTCTCTCCTGTCACCCTGTTCTATGTTTCTGTCTATTACCCAGTGGGAGCAGGCCCCATATTGACATTAATTTGTATCCCTACTGCTCCCCTTGTCTGCTGGTTTTATCACAATCTCATTTTTATCCCTCAGCTCTGCCATGGTCTCCCTCTCTTTTCTGGTGAGGTTTGGCCTTTCCTTTGTCATGGGCATATCACAGGCTGTTTTGGTAATGTTCATTTAAAATGTGTCGTGTTTGTTTGGCTTTACCCACGTTCCAGCATTAGAGGCCAATTTTTGCAATGTTTCCTGGGTGGGATTTGCCGAGCTAGTGGCCGTTGTGTGGTGGGGGGGGGGGGGTCTCAGAGGTGGGCTGAGGTGGTTTAGGGTTAGGGTTAGGGTTAGGGTTAGGGTTAGGGTTAGGGTTAGGGTTAGGGTTAGGGTTAGGGTTAGGGTTAGGGTTAGGGTTAGGTTGTGAATTATCGGACAGTGGGACAAAATGCCCTCTGGTGCTCAATGATCTCTGCCTGGAGATTCCTTTTCACCATGTACTGCCACTTTGCTCTGGCCCACGGTCTCATCACCCTCGTACAAATCTGTTGACCTTTGCACTTGCCCTTCTGTAGATTTTTAGGAGTCAGTCAGGGTCCACCCTAAGTTTGAGTTTATGCTTGGTTGAGGCCCTTGGCCTCTCGCGTCTAACGCTTCAATCCATATCCCCTCTGCCCTCTTCCGACACCCGGTTGACCAATTTATGTTTGTTTCTAGGCCCATGATCTCTAGGGACTGGGTCCCGTGCTGCTGGGAGTGTCAACTACTGGGTATGGACTTTATGTGTTGCTGAGGTGTCCTGTCAGGCTGACTCTGAGGCTGTTACCTGTTTCGCCTATGTACAGTAAGTTACACTCCTTACATTAAACTGCATACACCCCATTATTTTGCTCACAGGTTATCCTCTGTGCTATCCGGTCTCTCCTGTCACCCTGTTCTATGTTTTTGTCTATTACCCAGTGGGAGCAGGCCCCATATTGACATTAATTTGTATCCCTACTGCTCCCCTTGTCTGCTGGTTTTATCACAATCTCATTTTTATCCCTCAGCTCTGCCATGGTCTCCCTCTCTTTTCTGGTGAGGTTTGGCCTTTCCTTTGTCATGGGCATATCACAGGCTGTTCTGGTAATCTTCATTTAAAATGTGTCGTGTTTGTTTGGCTTTACCCACGTTCTAGCATTAGAGGCCAATTTTTGCAATGTTTCCTGGGTGGGATTTGCCGGTTTTTCAAATTGTGTCATTATCTCACCCTGCCTCCTGACACCCTTATGGGGTCGGCTCTGTTCTTGCAGAACCCTCAGGTGGTGCAGAGTCTGGGCCTTGTTATCAATATCTTAACCTGCTTCCTGATGCCCTTATGGGGTCGGCTCTGTTCTTGCAGAACCCTCAGGTGGTGCAGAGTCTGGGCCTTGTTATCAATATCTTGCACTGCTTCTTGATACCCTTATGGGGTCGGCTCTGTTCTTGCAGAACCCTCAGGTGGTGCAGAGCCTGGGCCATTTTATCAATATCTTGCTCTGCTTCCTGATGCCCTTATGGGGTCGGCTCTGTTCTTGCAGAACCCTCAGGTGGTGCAGAGTCTGGGCCTTGTTATCAATATCTTAACCTGCTTCCTGATGCCCTTATGGGGTCGGCTCTGTTCTTGCAGAACCCTCAGGTGGTGCAGAGCCTGGGCCATTTTATCAATATCTTGCCCTGCTTCCTGATGCCCTTATGGGGTCGGCTCTGTTCTTGCAGAACCCTCAGGTGGTGCAGAGTCTGGGCCTTGTTATCAATATCTTACCCTGCTTCCCGATGCCCTTATGGGGTCGGCTCTGTTACAAAACCCTCAGGTGGTGCAGAGTATGGGCCTTGTTAGCAATATCTTACCCTGCTTCCTGATGCCCTTATGGGGTCGGCTCTGTTCTTGCAGAACCCTCAGGTGGTGCAGAGTCTGGGCCACTTTATAAATAACTCTGCCTGCGACTGCAAAGGAATCTCTCGGTCTCGGTTGACTCCTGTGCTGGTCATGATTCACATTAATACTGTTGTTAAACAATCACACTCATCCCCTCCCCTCTGCATGTAATTACTCATTTCTGGCTCAGTTAGTACAATGCAATAGTACTGCAGTAAACTATAAACATCAAGTATCTCTAGTACAGTTTCTACAATGCAATACTAGTGCAGTAAACTATAAACATCAAATATCTCTAGTACAGTTTACACCCAGGTGCTCCACAAGTCTTTGGTTTTTTCCGGCTTACGGAGACCACTTGCTGAACTTTTCCCTGGTGAAAGGTAGGGTAGGTACGTCATCGGGGTCATCAGGTGGGTACCCTCCTTCCTCGACGTTTCATTGATAAGCCCACAACGTCTCCAGAGGGCTCAACGGTGAAACCTGGCGTCCCAGGTACACCCCCCTCAGTTCCATACCCTCCTGTTTTAATCTTGCAGCTCAACTCGCAGCTCTACTCAACTTCTAGCCGATAAGGGGTTTTAAAGGGTAGGTTGATGACCCTACCTTTCTGGATTTACTCCTGCCATGTGCTGAGTCCTGGGACCGGTGACTGGGTAACAAGCCTCCAGTTTCGCTCTTGCTGTAGCTTCATCAGGGAAAAATCAATAACTACTACTGGTCGATGGGGAGTTTTAAAGGGTGGGTTGAAAATCCCTCCTTTTCTGGGTATGTCCTTCCCATCTGCTGACTTGGGACTGGTCACTTTGGTTGGGACTGTTGATGTCATCCCTATTCTTTGTGTTTGTTTGATTGTTTGTGTTCCTGGCCTCCTGCTGTTTTATCTGCTGTTAATGTTTTCAGCATTCCTCTGGCCTCCTGTCTTTATCATGTTCTGAAAGTCTTTGTTGTGAGTGAGTGGGCTTTGCAAACCTGCACCTGGTCTGTGTGGAGCTAGTGGCCGTTGTGTGGTGGGGTGGGGGGGTCTCTGAGGTGGGCTGAGGTGGGAGTGGGTATCGTGTTGTGAGTGTGTAAGGGTCCTATCACTCCCTTCAATTGCCCGTCTTTTCTGGGGGAGCTAGGTGTGTTCGAGGTGTGATGGGGTGGGGGGTCTCTGGGTCTAGAGGGTACTCGGATGGATCATCTATTTACAAAGGTTTAAGATCCTCTTTTGGGGGTCTTTTGGGTTGTTTGGGGAGGTCCTATGCAACCCGATGTTAGGGTTAGATTCTGTGGGTGGGGGTTATTTCCTATCTTTGTTGAGTTGAGGGTAGGTGCCAAGGGTCTTTTTGGGGCTGTTTGGGGTGATCCAGTGCCGTTCCGTGTTAGGGTTAGGTTTGGGGGGGTGGGCACATTGGCCATCTCTGGCATGCCGTCTACCTTGCTGGGGTTTGACGGTGGGTGCCTAGGGTTTTTTGGGGACTGTTTGGGGTGGTCCGGTGCAGTCCGGTGTTAGGGTTAGGTTTATGGGTGGGGAAGGGTGCATAGGGACCCCCTCCGGGGTGAGGGTATCATCTATCCTTGTGAGGTAGGAGTAGGTGTCAAGGGTCTTTTGGGTTGTTGGCACCCTGTGTGGTTCTCCCTGCTATTCTATCCTAAAGTTGTTTTTAGGTTTGAAGGATTGCATAAATCTGAGCCTGTGATTATTTCAATCCTCACTATCTAGGCTGGTACCCTTACATTATATTCCCCCTTGGATTGGGTTTCACCCTCCTGACTCCGTTTGAATCTTTTTTGTGGCTTGCTCCTCCTGCGGTTTTGATTTGTAAAGGTGATGAGGCCCGTGTCACTGCTAAGGTTAGGTTGTGATTTATCGGACAGTGGGACAAAATGCCCTCTGGTGCTCAATGATCTCTGCCTGGAGATTTCTTTTCACCATGTACTGCCACTTTGCTCTGGCCCACGGTCTCATCACCCTCGTACAAATCTGTTGACCTTTGCACTTGCCCTTCTGTAGATTTTTAGGAGTCAGTCAGGGTCCACCCTAAGTTTGAGTTTATGCTTGGTTGAGGCCCTTGGCCTCTCGCGTCTAACGCTTCAATCCATATCCCCTCTGCCCTCTTCCGACACCCGGTTGACCAATTTATGTTTGTTTC
Organism: Rhinoraja longicauda; assembly: GCF_053455715.1. Lineage (NCBI taxonomy): Eukaryota > Metazoa > Chordata > Chondrichthyes > Rajiformes > Arhynchobatidae > Rhinoraja > Rhinoraja longicauda. The sequence goes on from NW_027601842.1 coordinate 17,303, forward strand.
TAGGCCCATGATCTCTAGGGACTGGGTCCCGTGCTGCTGGGAGTGTCAACTACTGGGTATGGACTTTATGTGTTGCTGAGGTGTCCTGTCAGGCTGACTCTGAGGCTGTTACCTGTTTCGCCTATGTACAGTAAGTTACACTCCTTACATTAAACTGCATACACCCCATTATTTTGCTCACAGGTTATCCTCTGCGCTATCCGGTCTCTCCTGTCACCCTGTTCTATGTTTTTGTCTATTACCCAGTGGGAGTAGGCCCCATATTGACATTAATTTGTATCCCTACTGCTCCCCTTGTCTGCTGGTTTTATCACAATCTCATTTTTATCCCTCAGCTCTGCCATGGTCTCCCTCTCTTTTCTGGTGAGGTTTGGCCTTTCCTTTGTCATGGGCATATCACAGGCTGTTCTGGTAATGTTCATTTAAAATGTGTCGTGTTTGTTTGGCTTTACCCACGTTCTAGCATTAGAGGCCAATTTTTGCAATGTTTCCTGGGTGGGATTTGCCGGTTTTACAAATTGTGTCATTATCTCACCCTGCCTCCTGATACCCTTATGGGGTCGGCTCTGTTCTTGCAGAACCCTCAGGTGGTGCAGAGTCTGGGCCATTTTATCAACATCTTACCCTGCTTCCTGGTGCCCTTATGGGGTCGGCTCTGTTCTTGCAGAACCCTCAGGTGGTGCAGAGTCTGGGCCTTGTTATCAATATCTTGCACTGCTTCTTGATACCCTTATGGGGTCGGCTCTGTTCTTGCAGAACCCTCAGGTGGTGCAGAGCCTGGGCGATTTTATCAATATCTTGCTCTGCTTCCTGATGCCCTTATGTGGTCGGCTCTGTTCTTGCAGAACCCTCAGGTGGTGCAGAGTCTGGGCCTTGTTATCAATATCTTAACCTGCTTCCTGATGCCCTTATGGGGTCGGCTCTGTTCTTGCAGAACCCTCAGGTGATGCAGAGCCTGGGCCATTTTATCAATATCTTGCCCTGCTTCCTGATGCCCTTATGGGGTCGGCTCTGTTCTTGCAGAACCCTCAGGTGGTGCAGAGTCTGGGCCTTGTTATCAATATCTTACCCTGCTTCCCGATGCCCTTATGCGGCCGGCTCTGTTACAAAACCCTCAGGTGGTGCAGAGTATGGGCCTTGTTAGCAATATCTTACCCTGCTTCCTGATGCCCTTATGGGGTCGGCTCTGTTCTTGCAGAACCCTCAGGTGGTGCAGAGTCTGGGCCACTTTATAAATAACTCTGCCTGCGACTGCAAAGGAAACTCTCGGTCTCGGTTGACTCCTGTGCTGGTCATGATTCACATTAATACTGTTGTTAAACAATCACACTCATCCCCTCCCCTCTGCATGTAATTACTCATTTCTGGCTCAGTTAGTACAATGCAATACTACTGCAGTAAACTATAAACATCAAGTATCTCTAGTACAGTTTCTACAATGCAATACTAGTGCAGTAAACTATAAACATCAAATATCTCTAGTACAGTTTACACCCAGGTGCTCCACAACTCTTTGGTTTTTTCCGGCTTACGGAGACCACTTGCTGAACTTTTCCCTGGTGAAAGGTAGGGTAGGTACGTCATCGGGGTCATCAGGTGGGTACCCTCCTTCCTCGACGTTTCATTGATAAGCCCACAACGTCTCCAGAGGGCTCAACGGTGAAACCTGGCGTCCCAGGTACACCCCCCTCAGTTCCATACCCTCCTGTTTTAATCTTGCAGCTCAACTCGCAGCTCTACTCAACTTCTAGCCGATAAGGGGTTTTAAAGGGTAGGTTGATGACCCTACCTTTCTGGATTTACTCCTGCCATGTGCTGAGTCCTGGGACCGGTGACTGGGTAACAAGCCTCCAGTTTCGCTCTTGCTGTAGCTTCATCAGGGAAAAATCAATAACTACTACTGGTCGGTGGGGAGTTTTAAAGGGTGGGTTGAAAATCCCTCCTTTTCTGGGTATGTCCTTCCCATCTGCTGACTTGGGACTGGTCACTTTGGTTGGGACTGTTGATGTCATCCCTATTCTTTGTGTTTGTTTGATTGTTTGTGTTCCTGGCCTCCTGCTGTTTTATCTGCTGTTAATGTTTTCAGCATTCCTCTGGCCTCCTGTCTTTATCATGTTCTGAAAGTCTTTGTTGTGAGTGAGTGGGCTTTGCAAACCTGCACCTGGTCTGTGTGGAGCTAGTGGCCGTTGTGTGGTGGGGGGGGGGTCTCTGAGGTGGGCTGAGGTGGGAGTGGGTATCGTGTTGTGAGTGTGTAAGGGTCCTATCACTCCCTTCAATTGTCCGTCTTTTCTGGGGGAGCTAGGTGTGTTCCAGGTGTGATGGGGTGGGGGGTCTCTGGGTCTAGAGGGTAATCGGATGGATCATCTATTTACAAAGGTTTAAGATCCTCTTTTGGGGGTCTTTTGGGTTGTTTGGGGAGGTCCTATGCAACCCGATGTTAGGGTTAGATTCTGTGGGTGGGGGTTATTTCCTATCTTTGTTGAGTTGAGGGTAGGTGCCAAGGGTCTTTTTGGGGCTGTTTGGGGTGATCCAGTGCCGTTCCGTGTTAGGGTTAGGTTTGGGGTGTGGGCACATTGGCCATCTCTGGCATGCCGTCTACCTTGCTGGGGTTTGACGGTGGGTGCCTAGGGTTTTTTGGGGACTGTTTGGGGTGGTCCGGTGCAGTCCGGTGTTAGGGTTAGGTTTATGGGTGGGGAAGGGTGCATAGGGACCCCCTCCGGGGTGAGGGTATCATCTATCCTTGTGAGGTAGGAGTAGGTGTCAAGGGTCTTTTGGGTTGTTGGCACCCTGTGTGGTTCTCCCTGCTATTCTATCCTAAAGTTGTTTTTAGGTTTGAAGGATTGCATAAATCTGAGCCTGTGATTATTTCAATCCTCACTATCTAGGCTGGTACCCTTACATTATATTCCCCCTTGGATTGGGTTTCACCCTCCTGACTCCGTTTGAATCTTTTTTGTGGCTTGCTCCTCCTGCGGTTTTGATTTGTAAAGGTGATGAGGCCCGTGTCACTGCTAAGGTTAGGTTGTGATTTATCGGACAGTGGGACAAAATGCCCTCTGGTGCTCAATGATCTCTGCCTGGAGATTTCTTTTCACCATGTACTGCCACTTTGCTCTGGCCCACGGTCTCATCACCCTCGTACAAATCTGTTGACCTTTGCACTTGCCCTTCTGTAGATTTTTAGGAGTCAGTCAGGGTCCACCCTAAGTTTGAGTTTATGCTTCGTTGAGGCCCTTGGCCTCTCGCGTCTAACGCTTCAATCCATATCCCCTCTGCCCTCTTCCGACACCCGGTTGACCAATTTATGTTTGTTTCTAGGCCCATGATCTCTAGGGACTGGGTCCCGTGCTGCTGGGAGTGTCAACTACTGGGTATGGACTTTATGTGTTGCTGAGGTGTCCTGTCAGGCTGACTCTGAGGCTGTTACCTGTTTCGCCTATGTACAGTAAGTTACACTCCTTACATTAAACTGCATACACCCCATTATTTTGCTCACAGGTTATCCTCTGCGCTATCCGGTCTCTCCTGTCACCCTGTTCTATGTTTTTGTCTATTACCCAGTGGGAGCAGGCCCCATATTGACATTAATTTGTATCCCTACTGCCCGCCTTGTCTGCTGGTTTTATCACAATCTCATTTTTATCCCTCATCTCTGCCATGGTCTCCCTCTCTTTTCTGGTGAGGTTTGGCCTTTCCTTTGTCATGGGCATATCACAGGCTGTTCTGGTAATGTTCATTTAAAATGTGTCGTGTTTGTTTGGCTTTACCCACGTTCTAGCATTAGAGGCCAATTTTTGCAATGTTTCCTGGGTGGGATTGGCCGGTTTTACAAATTGTGTCATTATCTCACCCTGCCTCCTGATACCCTTATGGGGTCGGCTCTGTTCTTGCAGAACCCTCAGGTGGTGCAGAGTCTGGGCCATTTTATCAACATCTTACCCTGCTTCCTGGTGCCCTTATGCGGTCGGCTCTGTTCTTGCAGAACCCTCAGGTGGTGCAGAGTCTGGGCCTTGTTATCAATATCTTGCACTGCTTCTTGATACCCTTATGGGGTCGGCTCTTTTCTTGCAGAACCCTCAGGTGGTGCAGAGCCTGGGCCATTTTATCAATATCTTGCTCTGCTTCCTGATGCCCTTATGGGGTCGGCTCTGTTCTTGCAGAACCCTCAGGTGGTGCAGAGCCTGGGCCATTTTATCAATATCTTGCCCTGCTTCCTGATGCCCTTATGGGGTCGGCTCTGTTCTTGCAGAACCCTCAGGTGGTGCAGAGTCTGGGCCTTGTTATCAATATCTTAACCTGCTTCCTGATGCCCTTATGGGGTCGGCTCTGTTCTTGCAGAACCCTCAGTTGGTGCAGAGCCTGGGCCATTTTATCAATATCTTGCCCTGCTTCCTGATGCCCTTATGGGGTCGGCTCTGTTCTTGCAGAACCCTCAGGTGGTGCAGAGTCTGGGCCTTGTTATCAATATCTTACCCTGCTTCCCGATGCCCTTATGGGGTCGGCTCTGTTACAAAACCCTCAGGTGGTGCAGAGTATGGGCCTTGTTAGCAATATCTTACCCTGCTTCCTGATGCCCTTATGGGGTCGGCTCTGTTCTTGCAGAACCCTCAGGTGGTGCAGATTCTGTGCCACTTTATAAATAACTCTGCCTGCGACTGCAAAGGAATCTCTCGGTCTCGGTTGACTCCTGTGCTGGTCATGATTCACATTAATACTGTTGTTAAACAATCACACTCATCCCCTCCCCTCTGCATGTAATTACTCATTTCTGGCTCAGTTAGTACAATGCAATACTACTGCAGTAAACTATAAACATCAAGTATCTCTAGTACAGTTTCTACAATGCAATACTAGTGCAGTAAACTATAAACATCAAATATCTCTAGTACAGTTTACACCCAGGTGCTCCACAAGTCTTTGGTTTATTCCGGCTTACGGAGACCACTTGCTGAACTTTTCCCTGGTGAAAGGTAGGGTAGGTACGTCATCGGGGTCATCAGGTGGGTACCCTCCTTCCTCGACGTTTCATTGATAAGCCCACAACGTCTCCAGAGGGCTCAACGGTGAAACCTGGCGTCCCAGGTACACCCCCCTCAGTTCCATACCCTCCTGTTTTAATCTTGCAGCTCAACTCGCAGCTCTACTCAACTTCTAGCCGATAAGGGGTTTTAAAGGGTAGGTTGATGACCCTACCTTTCTGGATTTACTCCTGCCATGTGCTGAGTCCTGGGACCGGTGACTGGGTAACAAGCCTCCAGTTTCGCTCTTGCTGTAGCTTCATCAGGGAAAAATCAATAACTACTACTGGTCGGTGGGGAGTTTTAAAGGGTGGGTTGAAAATCCCTCCTTTTCTGGGTATGTCCTTCCCATCTGCTGACTTGGGACTGGTCACTTTGGTTGGGACTGTTGATGTCATCCCTATTCTTTGTGTTTGTTTGATTGTTTGTGTTCCTGGCCTCCTGCTGTTTTATCTGCTGTTAATGGTTTCAGCATTCCTCTGGCCTCCTGTCTTTATCATGTTCTGAAAGTCTTTGTTGTGAGTGAGTGGGCTTTGCAAACCTGCACCTGGTCTGTGTGGAGCTAGTGGCCGTTGTGTGGTGGGGGGGGTCTCTGAGGTGGGCTGAGGTGGGAGTGGGTATCGTGTTGTGAGTGTGTAAGGGTCCTATCACTCACTTCAATTGTCCGTCTTTTCTGGGGGAGCTAGGTGTGTTCCAGGTGTGATGGGGTGGGGGGTCTCTGGGTCTAGAGGGTACTCGGATGGATCATCTATTTACAAAGGTTTAAGATCCCCTTTTGGGGGTCTTTTGGGTTGTTTGGGGAGGTCAATAGACAATAGACAATAGGTGCAGGAGTAGGCCATTCAGCCCTTCGAGCCAGCACCGCCATTCAATGCGATCATGGCTGATCACTATCAATCAGTACCCCGTTCCTGCCTTCTCCCCATACCCCCTCACTCCGCTATCCTTAAGAGCTCTATCCAGCTCTCTCTTGAAAGCATCCAACGAACTGGCCTCCACTGCCTTCTGAGGCAGAGAATTCCACACCTTCACCACCCTCTGACTGAAAAAGTTCTTCCTCATCTCCGTTCTAAATGGCCTACCCCTTATTCTCAAACTGTGGCCCCTTGTTCTGGACTCCCCCAACATTGGGAACATGTTATCTGCCTCTAATGTGTCCAATCCCCTAATTATCTTATATGTTTCAATAAGATCCCCCCTCATCCTTCTAAATTCCAGTGTATACAAGCCCAATCGCTCCAGCCTTTCAACATACGACAGTCCCGCCATTCCGGGAATTAATCTAGTGAACCTACGCTGCACGCCCTCCATAGCAAGAATATCCTTCCTCAAATTTGGAGACCAAAACTGCACACAGTACTCCAGGTGCGGTCTCACCAGGGCCCGGTACAACTGTAGAAGGACCTCTTTGCTCCTATACTCAACTCCTCTTGTTACGAAGGCCAACATTCCATTGGCTTTCTTCACTGCCTGCTGAACCTGCATGCTTCATTTCATTGACTGATGCACTAGGACACCCAGATCTCGTTGAACTCCCCCTCCTCCTAACTTGACACCATTCAGATAATAATCTGCCTTTCTATTCTTACTTCCAAAGTGAATAACCTCACACTTATCTACATTAAACTGCATCTGCCATGTATCCGCCCACTCACACAACCTGTCCAGGTCACCCTGCAGCCTTATTGCATCTTCCTCACAATTCACACTACCCCCCAACTTAGTATCATCTGCAAATTTGCTAATGGTACTTTTAATCCCTTCGTCTAAGTCATTAATGTATATCGTAAATAGCTGGGGTCCCAGCACCGAACCTTGCGGTACCCCACTGGTCACTGCCTGCCATTCCGAAAGGGACCCATTTATCCCCACTCTTTGCTTTCTGTCTGTTAACCAATTTTCTATCCATGTCAGTACCCTACCCCGAATACCATGTGCCCTAATTTTGCCCACTAATCTCCTATGTGGGACCTTGTCGAAGGCTTTCTGAAAGTCGAGGTACACCACATCCACTGACTCTCCCTTGTGAATTTTCCTAGTTACATCCTCAAAAAATTCCAGTAGATTTGTCAAGCATGATTTCCCCTTCGTAAATCCATGCTGACTCGGAACGATCCCGTTACTGCTATCCAAATGCTCAGCAATTTCGTCTTTTATAATTGACTCCAGCATTTTCCCCACCACTGATGTCAGACTAACCGATGTTAGGGTTAGATTCTGTGGGTGGGGGTTATTTCCTATCTTTGTTGAGTTGAGGGTAGGTGCCAAGGGTCTTTTTGGGGCTGTTTGGGGTGATCCAGTGCCGTTCCGTGTTAGGGTTAGGTTTGGGGGGTGGGCACATTGGCCATCTCTGGCATGCCGTCTACCTTGCTGGGGTTTGAGGGTGGGTGCCGAGGGGTTTTGGGGGACTGTTTGGGGTGGTCCGGTGCAGTCCGGTGTTAGGGTTAGGTTTATGGGTGGGGAAGGGTGCATAGGGACCCCCTCCGGGGTGAGGGTATCATCTATCCTTGTGAGGTAGGAGTAGGTGTCAAGGGTCTTTTGGGTTGTTGGCACCCTGTGTGGTTCTCCCTGCTATTCTATCCTAAAGTTGTTTTTAGGTTTGAAGGATTGCATAAATCTGAGCCTGTGATTATTTCAATCCTCACTATCTAGGCTGGTACCCTTACATTATATTCCCCCTTGGATTGGGTTTCACCCTCCTGACTCCGTTTGAATCTTTTTTGTGGCTTGCTCCTCCTGCGGTTTTGATTTGTAAAGGTGATGAGGCCCGTGTCACTGCTAAGGTTAGGTTGTGATTTATCGGACAGTGGGACAAAATGCCCTCTGGTGCTCAATGATCTCTGCCTGGAGATTTCTTTTCACCATGTACTGCCACTTTGCTCTGGCCCACGGTCTCATCACCCTCGTACAAATCTGTTGACCTTTGCACTTGCCCTTCTGTAGATTTTTAGGAGTCAGTCAGGGTCCACCCTAAGTTTGAGTTTATGCTTGGTTGAGGCCCTTGGCCTCTCGCGTCTAACGCTTCAATCCATATCCCCTCTGCCCTCTTCCGACACCCGGTTGACCAATTTATGTTTGTTTCTAGGCCCATGATCTCTAGGGACTGGGTCCCGTGCTGCTGGGAGTGTCAACTACTGGGTATGGACTTTATGTGTTGCTGAGGTGTCCTGTCAGGCTGACTCTGAGGCTGTTACCTGTTTCGCCTATGTACAGTAAGTTACACTCCTTACATTAAACTGCATACACCCCATTATTTTGCTCACAGGTTATCCTCTGCGCTATCCGGTCTCTCCTGTCACCCTGTTCTATGTTTTTGTCTATTACCCAGTGGGAGCAGGCCCCATATTGACATTAATTTTTATCCCTACTGCTCCCCTTGTCTGCTGGTTTTATCACAATCTCATTTTTATCCCTCAGCTCTGCCATGGTCTCCCTCTCTTTTCTGGTGAGGTTTGGCCTTTCCTTTGTCATGGGCATATCACAGGCTGTTCTGGTAATCTTCATTTAAAATTTGTCGTGTTTGTTTGGCTTTACCCACGTTCTAGCATTAGAGGCCAATTTTTGCAATGTTTCCTGGGTGGGATTTGCCGGTTTTACAAATTGTGTCATTATCTCACCCTGCCTCCTGATACCCTTATGGGGTCGGCTCTGTTCTTGCAGAACCCTCAGGTGGTGCAGAGTCTGGGCCATTTTATCAACATCTTACCCTGCTTCCTGGTGCCCTTATGGGGTCGGCTCTGTTCTTGCAGAACCCTCAGGTGGTGCAGAGTCTGGGCCTTGTTATCAATATCTTGCACTGCTTCTTGATACCCTTATGGGGTCGGCTCTGTTCTTGCAGAACCCTCAGGTGGTGCAGAGCCTGGGCCATTTTATCAATATCTTGCTCTGCTTCCTGATGCCCTTATGGGGTCGGCTCTGTTCTTGCAGAACCCTCAGGTGGTGCAGAGTCTGGGCCTTGTTATCAATATCTTAACCTGCTTCCTGATGCCCTTATGGGGTCGGCTCTGTTCTTGCAGAACCCTCAGGTGGTGCAGAGCCTGGGCCATTTTATCAATATCTTGCCCTGCTTCCTGATGCCCTTATGGGGTCGGCTCTGTTCTTGCAGAACCCTCAGGTGGTGCAGAGTCTGGGCCTTGTTATCAATATCTTACCCTGCTTCCCGATGCCCTTATGGGGTCGGCTCTGTTACAAAACCCTCAGGTGGTGCAGAGTATGGGCCTTGTTAGCAATATCTTACCCTGCTTCCTGATGCCCTTATGGGGTCGGCTCTGTTCTTGCAGAACCCTCAGGTGGTGCAGAGTCTGGGCCACTTTATAAATAACTCTGCCTGCGACTGCAAAGGAATCTCTCGGTCTCGGTTGACTCCTGTGCTGGTCATGATTCACATTAATACTGTTGTTAAACAATCACACTCATCCCCTCCCCTCTGCATGTAATTACTCATTTCTGGCTCAGTTAGTACAATGCAATACTACTGCAGTAAACTATAAACATCAAGTATCTCTAGTACAGTTTCTACAATGCAATACTAGTGCAGTAAACTATAAACATCAAATATCTCTAGTACAGTTTACACCCAGGTGCTCCACAAGTCTTTGGTTTTTTCCGGCTTACGGAGACCACTTGCTGAACTTTTCCCTGGTGAAAGGTCGGGTAGGTACGTCATCGGGGTCATCAGGTGGGTACCCTCCTTCCTCGACGTTTCATTGATAAGCCCACAACGTCTCCAGAGGGCTCAACGGTGAAACCTGGCGTCCCAGGTACACCCCCCTCAGTTCCATACCCTCCTGTTTTAATCTTGCAGCTCAACTCGCAGCTCTACTCAACTTCTAGCCGATAAGGGGTTTTATAGGGTAGGTTGATGACCCTACCTTTCTGGATTTACTCCTGCCATGTGCTGAGTCCTGGGACCGGTGACTGGGTAACAAGCCTCCAGTTTCGCTCTTGCTGTAGCTTCATCAGGGAAAAATCAATAACTACTACTGGTCGGTGGGGAGTTTTAAAGGGTGGGTTGAAAATCCCTCCTTTTCTGGGTATGTCCTTCCCATCTGCTGACTTGGGACTGGTCACTTTGGTTGGGACTGTTGATGTCATCCCTATTCTTTGTGTTTGTTTGATTGTTTGTGTTCCTGGCCTCCTGCTGTTTTATCTGCTGTTAATGTTTTCAGCATTCCTCTGGCCTCCTGTCTTTATCATGTTCTGAAAGTCTTTGTTGTGAGTGAGTGGGCTTTGCAAACCTGCACCTGGTCTGTGTGGAGCTAGTGGCCGTTGTGTGGTGGGGGGGGGTCTCTGAGGTGGGCTGAGGTGGGAGTGGGTATCGTGTTGTGTGTGTGTAAGGGTCCTATCACTCCCTTCAATTGTCCGTCTTTTCTGGGGGAGCTAGGTGTGTTCCAGGTGTGATGGGGTGGGGGGTCTCTGGGTCTAGAGGGTACTCGGATGGATCATCTATTTACAAAGGTTTAAGATCCCCTTTTGGGGGTCTTTTGGGTTGTTTGGGGAGGTCCTATGCAACCCGATGTTAGGGTTAGATTCTGTGGGTGGGGGTTATTTCCTATCTTTGTTGAGTTGGGGGTAGGTGCCAAGGGTCTTTTTGGGGCTGTTTGGGGTGATCCAGTGCCTTTCCGTGTTAGGGTTAGGTTTGGGGGGTGGGCACATTGGCCATCTCTGGCATGCCGTCTACCTTGCTGGGGTTTGAGGGTTGGTGCCTAGGGGTTTTGGGGGACTGTTTGGGGTGGTCCGGTGCAGTCCGGTGTTAGGGTTAGGTTTATGGGTGGGGAAGGGTGCATAGGGACCCCCTCCGGGGTGAGGGTATCATCTATCCTTGTGAGGTAGGAGTAGGTGTCAAGGGTCTTTTGGGTTGTTGGCACCCTGTGTGGTTCTCCCTGCTATTCTATCCTAAAGTTGTTTTTAGGTTTGAAGGATTGCATAAATCTGAGCCTGTGATTATTTCAATCCTCACTATCTAGGCTGGTACCCTTACATTATATTCCCCCTTGGATTGGGTTTTACCCTCCTGACTCCGTTTGAATCTTTTTTGTGGCTTGCTCCTCCTGCGGTTTTGATTTGTAAAGGTGATGAGGCCCGTGTCACTGCTAAGGTTAGGTTGTGATTTATCGGACAGTGGGACAAAATGCCCTCTGGTGCTCAATGATCTCTGCCTGGAGATTTCTTTTCACCATGTACTGCCACTTTGCTCTGGCCCACGGTCTCATCACCCTCGTACAAATCTGTTGACCTTTGCACTTGCCCTTCTGTAGATTTTTAGGAGTCAGTCAGGGTCCACCCTAAGTTTGAGTTTATGCTTGGTTGAGGCCCGTGGCCTCTCGCGTCTAACGCTTCAATCCATATCCCCTCTGCCCTCTTCCGACACCCGGTTGACCAATTTATGTTTGTTTCTAGGCCCATGATCTCTAGGGACTGGGTCCCGTGCTGCTGGGAGTGTCAACTACTGGGTATGGACTTTATGTGTTGCTGAGGTGTCCTGTCAGGCTGACTCTGAGGCTGTTACCTGTTTCGCCTATGTACAGTAAGTTACACCCCTTACATTAAACTGCATACACCCCATTATTTTGCTCACAAGTTATCCTCTGCGCTATCCGGTCTCTCCTGTCACCCTGTTCTATGTTTTTGTCTATTACCCAGTGGGAGCAGGCCCCATATTGACATTAATTTGTATCCCTACTGCTCCCCTTGTCTGCTGGTTTTATCACAATCTCATTTTTATCCCTCAGCTCTGCCATGGTCTCCCTCTCTTTTCTGGTGAGGTTTGGCCTTTCCTTTGTCATGGGCATATCACAGGCTGTTCTGGTAATGTTCATTTAAAATGTGTCGTGTTTGTTTGGCTTTACCCACGTTCTAGCATTAGAGGCCAATTTTTGCAATGTTTCCTGGGTGGGATTTGCCGGTTTTACAAATTGTGTCATTATCTCACCCTGCCTCCTGATACCCTTATGGGGTCGGCTCTGTTCTTGCAGAACCCTCAGGTGGTGCAGAGTCTGGGCCATTTTATCAACATCTTACCCTGCTTCCTGGTGCCCTTATGGGGTCGGCTCTGTTCTTGCAGAACCCTCAGGTGGTGCAGAGTCTGGGCCTTGTTATCAATATCTTGCACTGCTTCTTGATGCCCTTATGGGGTCGGCTCTGTTCTTGCAGAACCCTCAGGTGGTGCAGAGCCTGGGCCATTTTATCAATATCTTGCCCTGCTTCCTGATGCCCTTATGGGGTCGGCTCTGTTCTTGCAGAACCCTCAGGTGGTGCAGAGTCTGGGCCTTGTTATCAATATCTTACCCTGCTTCCCGATGCCCTTATGGGGTCGGCTCTGTTACAAAACCCTCAGGTGGTGCAGAGTATGGGCCTTGTTAGCAATATCTTACCCTGCTTCCTGATGCCCTTATGGGGTCGGCTCTGTTCTTGCAGAACCCTCAGGTGGTGCAGAGTCTGGGCCACTTTATAAATAACTCTGCCTGCGACTGCAAAGGAATCTCTCGGTCTCGGTTGACTCCTGTGCTGGTCATCATTCAAATTAATACTGTTGTTAAACAATCACACTCATCCCCTCCCCTCTGCATGTAATTACTCATTTCTGGCTCAGTTAGTACAATGCAATACTACTGCAGTAAACTATAAACATCAAGTATCTCTAGTACATTTTCTACAATGCAATACTAGTGCAGTAAACTATAAACATCAAATATCTCTAGTACAGTTTACTCCCAGGTGCTCCACAAGTCTTTGGTTTTTTCCGGCTTACGGAGACCACTTGCTGAACTTTTCCCTGGTGAAAGGTATGGTAGGTACGTCATCGGGGTCATCAGGTGGGTACCCTCCTTCCTCGACGTTTCATTGATAAGCCCACAACGTCTCCAGAGGGCTCAACGGTGAAACCTGGCGTCCCAGGTACTCCCCCCTCAGTTCCATACCCTCCTGTTTTAATCTTGCAGCTCAACTCGCAGCTCTACTCAACTTCTAGCCGATAAGGGGTTTTAAAGGGTAGGTTGATGACCCTACCTTTCTGGATTTACTCCTGCCATGTGCTGAGTCCTGGGACCGGTGACTGGGTAACAAGCCTCCAGTTTCGCTCTTGCTGTAGCTTCATCAGGGAAAAATCAATAACTACTACTGGTCGGTGGGGAGTTTTAAAGGGTGGGTTGAAAATCCCTCCTTTTCTGGGTATGTCCTTCCCATCTGCTGACTTGGGACTGGTCACTTTGGTTGGGACTGTTGATGTCTTCCCTATTCTTTGTGTTTGTTTGATTGTTTGTGTTCCTGGCCTCCTGCTGTTTTATCTGCTGTTAATGTTTTCAGCATTCCTCTGGCCTCCTGTCTTTATCATGTTCTGAAAGTCTTTGTTGTGAGTGAGTGGGCTTTGCAAACCTGCACCTGGTCTGTGTGGAGCTAGTGGCCGTTGTGTGGTGGGGGGGTCTCTGAGGTGGGCTGAGGTGGGAGTGGGTATCGTGTTGTGAGTGTGTAAGGGTCCTATCACTCCCTTCAATTGTCCGTCTTTTCTGGGGGAGCTAGGTGTGTTCCAGGTGTGATGGGGTGGGGGGTCTCTGGGTCTAGAGGGTACTCGGATGGATCATCTATTTACAAAGGTTTAAGATCCTCTTTTGGGGGTCTTTTGGGTTGTTTGGGGAGGTCCTATGCAACCCGATGTTAGGGTTAGATTCTGTGGGTGGGGGTTATTTCCTATCTTTGTTGAGTTGAGGGTAGGTGCCAAGGGTCTTTTTGGGGCTGTTTGGGGTGATCCAGTGCCGTTCCGTGTTAGGGTTAGGTTTGGGGGGTGGGCACATTGGCCATCTCTGGCATGCCGTCTACCTTGCTGGGGTTTGAGGGTGGGTGCCTAGGGTTTTTGGGGGACTGTTTGGGGTGGTCCGGTGCAGTCCGGTGTTAGGGTTAGGTTTATGGGTGGGGAAGGGTGCATAGGGACCCCCTCCGGGGTGAGGGTATCATCTATCCTTGTGAGGTAGGAGTAGGTGTCAAGGGTCTTTTGGGTTGTTGGCACCCTGTGTGGTTCTCCCTGCTATTCAATCCTAAAGTTGTTTTTAGGTTTGAAGGATTGCATAAATCTGAGCCTGTGATTATTTCAATCCTCACTATCTAGGCTGGTACCCTTACATTATATTCCCCCTTGGATTGGGTTTCACCCTCCTGACTCCGTTTGAATCTTTTTTGTGGCTTGCTCCTCCTGCGGTTTTGATTTGTAAAGGTGATGAGGCCCGTGTCACTGCTAAGGTTAGGTTGTGATTTATCGGACAGTGGGACAAAATGCCCTCTGGTGCTCAATGATCTCTGCCTGGAGATTCCTTTTCACCATGTACTGCCACTTTGCTCTGGCCCACGGTCTCATCACCCTCGTACAAATCTGTTGACCTTTGCACTTGCCCTTCTGTAGATTTTTAGGAGTCAGTCAGGGTCCACCCCAAGTTTGAGTTTATGCTTGGTTGAGGCCCTTGGCCTCTCGCGTCTAACGCTTCAATCCATATCCCCTCTGCCCTCTTCCGACACCCGGTTGACCAATTTATGTTTGTTTCTAGGCCCATGATCTCTAGGGACTGGGTCCCGTGCTGCTGGGAGTGTCAACTACTGGGTATGGACTTTATGTGTTGCTGAGGTGTCCTGTCAGGCTGACTCTGAGGCTGTTACCTGTTTCGCCTATGTACAGTAAGTTACACTCCTTACATTAAACTGCATACACCCCATTATTTTGCTCACAGGTTATCCTCTGTGCTGTCCGGTCTCTCCTGTCACCCTGTTCTATGTTTTTGTCTATTACCCAGTGGGAGCAGGCCCCATATTGACATTAATTTGTATCCCTACTGCTCCCCTTGTCTGCTGGTTTTATCACAATCTCATTTTTATCCCTCAGCTCTGCCATGGTCTCCCTCTCTTTTCTGGTGAGGTTTGGCCTTTCCTTTGTCATGGGCATATCACAGGCTGTTCTGGTATTGTTCATTTAAAATGTGTCGTGTTTGTTTGGCTTTACCCACGTTCCAGCATTAGAGGCCAATTTTTGCAGTGTTTCCTGGGTGGGATTTGCCGGTTTTACAAATTGTGTCATTATCTCACCCTGCCTCCTGATACCCTTATGGGGTCGGCTCTGTTCTTGCAGAACCCTCAGGTGGTGCAGAGTCTGGGCCATTTTATCAACATCTTACCCTGCTTCCTGGTGCACTTATGGGGTCGGCTCTGTTCTTGCAGAACCCTCAGGTGGTGCAGAGTCTGGGCCTTGTTATCAATATCTTGCACTGCTTCTTGATACCCTTATGGGGTCGGCTCTGTTCTTGCAGAACCCTCAGGTGGTGCAGAGCCTGGGCCATTTTATCAATATCTTGCACTGCTTCCTGATGCCCTTATGGGGTCGGCTCTGTTCTTGCAGAACCCTCAGGTGGTGCAGAGTCTGGGCCTTGTTATCTATATCTTAACCTGCTTCCTGATGCCCTTATGGGGTCGGCTCTGTTCTTGCAGAACCCTCAGGTGGTGCAGAGCCTGGGCCATTTTATCAATATCTTGCCCTGCTTCCTGATGCCCTTATGGGGTCGGCTCTGTTCTTGCAGAACCCTCAGGTGGTGCAGAGTCTGGGCCTTGTTATCAATATCTTACCCTGCTACCCGATGCCCTTATGGGGTCGGCTCTGTTACAAAACCCTCAGGTGGTGCAGAGTATGGGCCTTGTTATAAATATCTTACCCTGCTTCCTGATGCCCTTATGGGGTCGGCTCTTTTCTTGCAGAACCCTCAGGTGGTGCAGAGTCTGGGCCACTTTATAAATAACTCTGCCTGCGACTGCAAAGGAATCTCTCGGTCTCGGTTGACTCCTGTGCTGGTCATGATTCACATTAATACTGTTGTTAAACAATCACACTCATCCCCTCCCCTCTGCATGTAATTACTCATTTCTGGCTCAGTTAGTACAATGCAATACTACTGCAGTAAACTATAAACATCAAGTATCTCTAGTACAGTTTCTACAATGCAATACTAGTGCAGTAAACTATAAACATCAAATATCTCTAGTACAGTTTACACCCAGGTGCTCCACAAGTCTTTGGTTTTTTCCGGCTTACGGAGACCACTTGCTGAACTTTTCCCTGGTGAAAGGTAGGGTAGGTACGTCATCGGGGTCATCAGGTGGGTACCCTCATTCCTCGACGTTTCATTGATAAGCCCACAACGTCTCCAGAGGGCTCAACGGTGAAACCTGGCGTCCCAGGTACACCCCCCTCAGTTCTATACCCTCCTGTTTTAATCTTGCAGCTCATCTCGCAGCTCTACTCAACTTCTAGCCGATAAGGGGTTTTAAAGGGTAGGTTGATGACCCTACCTTTCTGGATTTACTCCTGCCATGTGCTGAGTCCTGGGACCGGTGACTGGGTAACAAGCCTCCAGTTTAGCTCTTGCTGTAGCTTCATCAGGGAAAAATCAATAACTACTACTGGTCGGTGGGGAGTTTTAAAGGGTGGGTTGAAAATCCCTCCTTTTCTGGGTATGTCCTTCCCATCTGCTGACTTGGGACTGGTCACTTTGGTTGGGACTGTTGATGTCTTCCCTATTCTTTGTGTTTGTTTGATTGTTTGTGTTCCTGGCCTCCTGCTGTTTTATCTGCTGTTAATGTTTTCAGCATTCCTCTGGCCTCCTGTCTTTATCATGTTCTGAAAGTCTTTGTTGTGAGTGAGTGGGCTTTGCAAACCTGCACCTGGTCTGTGTGGAGCTAGTGGCCGTTGTGTGGTGGGGGGGTCTCTGAGGTGGGCTGAGGTGGGAGTGGGTATCGTGTTGTGAGTGTGTAAGGGTCCTATCACTCCCTTCAATTGTCCGTCTTTTCTGGGGGAGCTAGGTGTGTTCCAGGTGTGATGGGGTGGGGGGTCTCTGGGTCTAGAGGGTACTCGGATGGATCATCTATTTACAAAGGTTTAAGATCCTCTTTTGGGGGTCTTTTGGGTTGTTTGGGGAGGTCCTATGCAACCCGATGTTAGGGTTAGATTCTGTGGGTGGGGGTTATTTCCTATCTTTGTTGAGTTGAGGGTAGGTGCCAAGGGTCTTTTTGGGGCTGTTTGGGGTGATCCAGTGCCGTTCCGTGTTAGGGTTAGGTTTGGGGGGTGGGCACATTGGCCATCTCTGGCATGCCGTCTACCTTGCTGGGGTTTGAGGGTGGGTGCCGAGGGGTTTTGGGGGACTGTTTGGGGTGGTCCGGTGCAGTCCGGTGTTAGGGTTAGGTTTATGGGTGGGGAAGGGTGCATAGGGACCCCCTCCGGGGTGAGGGTATCATCTATCCTTGTGAGGTAGGAGTAGGTGTCAAGGGTCTTTTGGGTTGTTGGCACCCTGTGTGGTTCTCCCTGCTATTCTATCCTAAAGTTGTTTTTAGGTTTGAAGGATTGCATAAATCTGAGCCTGTGATTATTTCAATCCTCACTATCTAGGCTGGTACCCTTACATTATATTCCCCCTTGGATTGGGTTTCACCCTCCTGACTCCGTTTGAATCTTTTTTGTGGCTTGCTCCTCCTGCGGTTTTGATTTGTAAAGGTGATGAGGCCCGTGTCACTGCTAAGGTTAGGTTGTGATTTATCGGACAGTGGGACAAAATGCCCTCTGGTGCTCAATGATCTCTGCCTGGAGATTCCTTTTCACCATGTACTGCCACTTTGCTCTGGCCCACGGTCTCATCACCCTCGTACAAATCTGTTGACCTTTGCACTTGCCCTTCTGTAGATTTTTAGGAGTCAGTCAGGGTCCACCCCAAGTTTGAGTTTATGCTTGGTTGAGGCCCTTGGCCTCTCGCGTCTAACGCTTCAATCCATATCCCCTCTGCCCTCTTCCGACACCCGGTTGACCAATTTATGTTTGTTTCTAGGCCCATGATCTCTAGGGACTGGGTCCCGTGCTGCTGGGAGTGTCAACTACTGGGTATGGACTTTATGTGTTGCTGAGGTGTCCTGTCAGGCTGACTCTGAGGCTGTTACCTGTTTCGCCTATGTACAGTAAGTTACACTCCTTACATTAAACTGCATACACCCCATTATTTTGCTCACAGGTTATCCTCTGTGCTGTCCGGTCTCTCCTGTCACCCTGTTCTATGTTTTTGTCTATTACCCAGTGGGAGCAGGCCCCATATTGACATTAATTTGTATCCCTACTGCTCCCCTTGTCTGCTGGTTTTATCACAATCTCATTTTTATCCCTCAGCTCTGCCATGGTCTCCCTCTCTTTTCTGGTGAGGTTTGGCCTTTCCTTTGTCATGGGCATATCACAGGCTGTTCTGGTATTGTTCATTTAAAATGTGTCGTGTTTGTTTGGCTTTACCCACGTTCCAGCATTAGAGGCCAATTTTTGCAGTGTTTCCTGGGTGGGATTTGCCGGTTTTACAAATTGTGTCATTATCTCACCCTGCCTCCTGATACCCTTATGGGGTCGGCTCTGTTCTTGCAGAACCCTCAGGTGGTGCAGAGTCTGGGCCATTTTATCAACATCTTACCCTGCTTCCTGGTGCACTTATGGGGTCGGCTCTGTTCTTGCAGAACCCTCAGGTGGTGCAGAGTCTGGGCCTTGTTATCAATATCTTGCACTGCTTCTTGGTACCCTTATGGGGTCGGCTCTGTTCTTGCAGAACCCTCAGGTGGTGCAGAGCCTGGGCCATTTTATCAATATCTTGCACTGCTTCCTGATGCCCTTATGGGGTCGGCTCTGTTCTTGCAGAACCCTCAGGTGGTGCAGAGTCTGGGCCTTGTTATCTATATCTTAACCTGCTTCCTGATGCCCTTATGGGGTCGGCTCTGTTCTTGCAGAACCCTCAGGTGGTGCAGAGCCTGGGCCATTTTATCAATATCTTGCCCTGCTTCCTGATGCCCTTATGGGGTCGGCTCTGTTCTTGCAGAACCCTCAGGTGGTGCAGAGTCTGGGCCTTGTTATCAATATCTTACCCTGCTACCCGATGCCCTTATGGGGTCGGCTCTGTTACAAAACCCTCAGGTGGTGCAGAGTATGGGCCTTGTTATAAATATCTTACCCTGCTTCCTGATGCCCTTATGGGGTCGGCTCTTTTCTTGCAGAACCCTCAGGTGGTGCAGAGTCTGGGCCACTTTATAAATAACTCTGCCTGCGACTGCAAAGGAATCTCTCGGTCTCGGTTGACTCCTGTGCTGGTCATGATTCACATTAATACTGTTGTTAAACAATCACACTCATCCCCTCCCCTCTGCATGTAATTACTCATTTCTGGCTCAGTTAGTACAATGCAATACTACTGCAGTAAACTATAAACATCAAGTATCTCTAGTACAGTTTCTACAATGCAATACTAGTGCAGTAAACTATAAACATCAAATATCTCTAGTACAGTTTACACCCAGGTGCTCCACAAGTCTTTGGTTTTTTCCGGCTTACGGAGACCACTTGCTGAACTTTTCCCTGGTGAAAGGTAGGGTAGGTACGTCATCGGGGTCATCAGGTGGGTACCCTCCTTCCTCGACGTTTCATTGATAAGCCCACAACGTCTCCAGAGGGCTCAACGGTGAAACCTGGCGTCCCAGGTACACCCCCCTCAGTTCTATACCCTCCTGTTTTAATCTTGCAGCTCATCTCGCAGCTCTACTCAACTTCTAGCCGATAAGGGGTTTTAAAGGGTAGGTTGATGACCCTACCTTTCTGGATTTACTCCTGCCATGTGCTGAGTCCTGGGACCGGTGACTGGGTAACAAGCCTCCAGTTTAGCTCTTGCTGTAGCTTCATCAGGGAAAAATCAATAACTACTACTGGTCGGTGGGGAGTTTTAAAGGGTGGGTTGAAAATCCCTCCTTTTCTGGGTATGTCCTTCCCATCTGCTGACTTGGGACTGGTCACTTTGGTTGGGACTGTTGATGTCTTCCCTATTCTTTGTGTTTGTTTGATTGTTTGTGTTCCTGGCCTCCTGCTGTTTTATCTGCTGTTAATGTTTTCAGCATTCCTCTGGCCTCCTGTCTTTATCATGTTCTGAAAGTCTTTGTTGTGAGTGAGTGGGCTTTGCAAACCTGCACCTGGTCTGTGTGGAGCTAGTGGCCGTTGTGTGGTGGGGGGGTCTCTGAGGTGGGCTGAGGTGGGAGTGGGTATCGTGTTGTGAGTGTGTAAGGGTCCTATCACTCCCTTCAATTGTCCGTCTTTTCTGGGGGAGCTAGGTGTGTTCCAGGTGTGATGGGGTGGGGGGTCTCTGGGTCTAGAGGGTACTCGGATGGATCATCTATTTACAAAGGTTTAAGATCCTCTTTTGGGGGTCTTTTGGGTTGTTTGGGGAGGTCCTATGCAACCCGATGTTAGGGTTAGATTCTGTGGGTGGGGGTTATTTCCTATCTTTGTTGAGTTGAGGGTAGGTGCCAAGGGTCTTTTTGGGGCTGTTTGGGGTGATCCAGTGCCGTTCCGTGTTAGGGTTAGGTTTGGGGGGTGGGCACATTGGCCATCTCTGGCATGCCGTCTACCTTGCTGGGGTTTGAGGGTGGGTGCCGAGGGGTTTTGGGGGACTGTTTGGGGTGGTCCGGTGCAGTCCGGTGTTAGGGTTAGGTTTATGGGTGGGGAAGGGTGCATAGGGACCCCCTCCGGGGTGAGGGTATCATCTATCCTTGTGAGGTAGGAGTAGGTGTCAAGGGTCTTTTGGGTTGTTGGCACCCTGTGTGGTTCTCCCTGCTATTCTATCCTAAAGTTGTTTTTAGGTTTGAAGGATTGCATAAATCTGAGCCTGTGATTATTTCAATCCTCACTATCTAGGCTGGTACCCTTACATTATATTCCCCCTTGGATTGGGTTTCACCCTCCTGACTCCGTTTGAATCTTTTTTGTGGCTTGCTCCTCCTGCGGTTTTGATTTGTAAAGGTGATGAGGCCCGTGTCACTGCTAAGGTTAGGTTGTGATTTATCGGACAGTGGGACAAAATGCCCTCTGGTGCTCAATGATCTCTGCCTGGAGATTCCTTTTCACCATGTACTGCCACTTTGCTCTGGCCCACGGTCTCATCACCCTCGTACAAACCTGTTGACCTTTGCACTTGCCCTTCTGTAGATTTTTAGGAGTCAGTCAGGGTCCACCCTAAGTTTGAGTTTATGCTTGGTTGAGGCCCTTGGCCTCTCGCGTCTAACGCTTCAATCCATATCCCCTCTGCCCTCTTCCGACACCCGGTTGACCAATTTATGTTTGTTTCTAGGCCCATGATCAATAGGGACTGGGTCCGGTGCTGCTGGGAGTGTCAACTACTGGGTATGGACTTTATGTGTTGCTGAGGTGTCCTGTCAGGCTGACACTGAGGCTGTTACCTGTTTCGCCTATGTACAGTAAGTTACACTCCTTACATTAAACTGCATACACCCCATTATTTTGCTCACAGGTTATCCTCTGCGCTATCCGGTCTCTCCTGTCACCCTGTTCTATGTTTTTGTCTATTACCCAGTGGGAGCAGGCCCCATATTGACATTAATTTGTATCCCTACTGCTCCCCTTGTCTGCTGGTTTTATCACAATCTCATTTTTATCCCTCAGCTCTGCCATGGTCTCCCTCTCTTTTCTGGTGAGGTTTGGCCTTTCCTTTGTCATGGGCATATCACAGGCTGTTCTGGTATTGTTCATTTAAAATGTGTCGTGTTTGTTTGGCTTTACCCACGTTCCAGCATTAGAGGCCAATTTTTGCAATGTTTCCTGGGTGGGATTTGCCGGTTTTACAAATTGTGTCATTATCTCACCCTGCCTCCTGATACCCTTATGGGGTCGGCTCTGTTCTTGCAGAACCCTCAGGTGGTGCAGAGTCTGGGCCATTTTATCAACATCTTACCCTGCTTCCTGGTGCCCTTATGGGGTCGGCTCTGTTCTTGCAGAACCCTCAGGTGGTGCAGAGTCTGGGCCTTGTTATCAATATCTTGCACTGCTTCTTGATACCCTTATGGGGTCGGCTCTGTTCTTGCAGAACCCTCAGGTGGTGCAGAGCCTGGGCCATTTTATCAATATCTTGCACTGCTTCCTGATGCCCTTATGGGGTCGGCTCTGTTCTTGCAGAACCCTCAGGTGGTGCAGAGTCTGGGCCTTGTTATCAATATCTTAACCTGCTTCCTGATGCCCTTATGGGGTCGGCTCTGTTCTTGCAGAACCCTCAGGTGGTGCAGAGCCTGGGCCATTTTATCAATATCTTGCCCTGCTTCCTGATGCCCTTATGGGGTCGGCTCTGTTCTTGCAGAACCCTCAGGTGGTGCAGAGTCTGGGCCTTGTTATCAATATCTTACCCTGCTACCCGATGCCCTTATGGGGTCGGCTCTGTTACAAAACCCTCAGGTGGTGCAGAGTATGGGCCTTGTTATAAATATCTTACCCTGCTTCCTGATGCCCTTATGGGGTCGGCTCTTTTCTTGCAGAACCCTCAGGTGGTGCAGAGTCTGGGCCACTTTATAAATAACTCTGCCTGCGACTGCAAAGGAATCTCTCGGTCTCGGTTGACTCCTGTGCTGGTCATGATTCACATTAATACTGTTGTTAAACAATCACACTCATCCCCTCCCCTCTGCATGTAATTACTCATTTCTGGCTCAGTTAGTACAATGCAATACTACTGCAGTAAACTATAAACATCAAGTATCTCTAGTACAGTTTCTACAATGCAATACTAGTGCAGTAAACTATAAACATCAAATATCTCTAGTACAGTTTACACCCAGGTGCTCCACAAGTCTTTGGTTTTTTCCGGCTTACGGAGACCACTACGGAGACCACTTGCTGAACTTTTCCCTGGTGAAAGGTAGGGTAGGTACGTCATCGGGGTCATCAGGTGGGTACCCTCCTTCCTCGACGTTTCATTGATAAGCCCACAACGTCTCCAGAGGGCTCAACGGTGAAACCTGGCGTCCCAGGTACAACCCCCTCAGTTCCATACCCTCCTGTTTTAATCTTGCAGCTCAACTCGCAGCTCTACTCAACTTCTAGCCGATAAGGGGTTTTAAAGGGTAGGTTGATGACCCTACCTTTCTGGATTTACTCCTGCCATGTGCTGAGTCCTGGGACCGGTGACTGGGTAACAAGCCTCCAGTTTCGCTCTTGCTGTAGCTTCATCAGGGAAAAATCAATAACTACTACTGGTCGGTGGGGAGTTTTAAAGGGTGGGTTGAAAATCCCTCCTTTTCTGGGTATGTCCTTCCCATCTGCTGACTTGGGACTGGTCACTTTGGTTGGGACTGTTGATGTCTTCCCTATTCTTTGTGTTTGTTTGATTGTTTGTGTTCCTGGCCTCCTGCTGTTTTATCTGCTGTTAATGTTTTCAGCATTCCTCTGGCCTCCTGTCTTTATCATGTTCTGAAAGTCTTTGTTGTGAGTGAGTGGGCTTTGCAAACCTGCACCTGGTCTGTGTGGAGCTAGTGGCCGTTGTGTGGTGGGGGGGTCTCTGAGGTGGGCTGAGGTGGGAGTGGGTATCGTGTTGTGAGTGTGTAAGGGTCCTATCACTCCCTTCAATTGTCCGTCTTTTCTGGGGGAGCTAGGTGTGTTCCAGGTGTGATGGGGTGGGGGGTCTCTGGGTCTAGAGGGTACTCGGATGGATCAACTATTTACAAAGGTTTAAGATCCTCTTTTGGGGGTCTTTTGGGTTGTTTGGGGAGGTCCTATGCAACCCGATGTTAGGGTTAGATTCTGTGGGTGGGGGTTATTTCCTATCTTTGTTGAGTTGAGGGTAGGTGCCAAGGGTCTTTTTGGGGCTGTTTGGGGTGATCCAGTGCCGTTCCGTGTTAGGGTTAGGTTTGGGGGGTGGGCACATTGGCCATCTCTGGCATGCCGTCTACCTTGCTGGGGTTTGAGGGTGGGTGCCTAGGGTTTTTGGGGGACTGTTTGGGGTGGTCCGGTGCAGTCCGGTGTTAGGGTTAGGTTTATGGGTGGGGAAGGGTGCATAGGGACCCCCTCCGGGGTGAGGGTATCATCTATCCTTGTGAGGTAGGAGTAGGTGTCAAGGGTCTTTTGGGTTGTTGGCACCCTGTGTGGTTCTCCCTGCTATTCTATCCTAAAGTTGTTTTTAGGTTTGAAGGATTGCATAAATCTGAGCCTGTGATTATTTCAATCCTCACTATCTAGGCTGGTACCCTTACATTATATTCCCCCTTGGATTGGGTTTCACCCTCCTGACTCCGTTTGAATCTTTTTTGTGGCTTGCTCCTCCTGCGGTTTTGATTTGTAAAGGTGATGAGGCCCGTGTCACTGCTAAGGTTAGGTTGTGATTTATCGGACAGTGGGACAAAATGCCCTCTGGTGCTCAATGATCTCTGCCTGGAGATTCCTTTTCACCATGTACTGCCACTTTGCTCTGGCCCACGGTCTCATCACCCTCGTACAAATCTGTTGACCTTTGCACTTGCCCTTCTGTAGATTTTTAGGAGTCAGTCAGGGTCCACCCTAAGTTTGAGTTTATGCTTGGTTGAGGCCCTTGGCCTCTCGCGTCTAACGCTTCAATCCATATCCCCTCTGCCCTCTTCCGACACCCGGTTGACCAATTTATGTTTGTTTCTAGGCCCATGATCTCTAGGGACTGGTGTCAACTACTGGGTATGGACTTTATGTGTTGCTGAGGTGTCCTGTCAGGCTGACTCTGAGGCTGTTACCTGTTTCGCCTATGTACAGTAAGTTACACTCCTTACATTAAACTGCATACACCCCATTATTTTGCTCACAGGTTATCCTCTGCGCTATCCGGTCTCTCCTGTCACCCTGTTCTATGTTTTTGTCTATTACCCAGTGGGAGCAGGCCCCATATTGACATTAATTTGTATCCCTACTGCTCCCCTTGTCTGCTGGTTTTATCACAATCTAATTTTTATCCCTCAGCTCTGCCATGGTCTCCCTCTCTTTTCTGGTGAGGTTTGGCCTTTCCTTTGTCATGGGCATATCACAGGCTGTTCTGGTATTGTTCATTTAAAATGTGTCGTGTTTGTTTGGCTTTACCCACGTTCCAGCATTAGAGGCCAATTTTTGCAATGTTTCCTGGGTGGGATTTGCCGGTTTTACAAATTGTGTCATTATCTCACCCTGCCTCCTGATACCCTTATGGGGTCGGCTCTGTTCTTGCAGAACCCTCAGGTGGTGCAGAGTCTGGGCCATTTTATCAACATCTTACCCTGCTTCCTGGTGCCCTTATGGGGTCGGCTCTGTTCTTGCAGAACCCTCAGGTGGTGCAGAGTCTGGGCCTTGTTATCAATATCTTGCACTGCTTCTTGATACCCTTATGGGGTCGGCTCTGTTCCTGCAGAACCCTCAGGTGGTGCAGAGCCTGGGCCATTTTATCAATATCTTGCACTGCTTCCTGATGCCCTTATGGGGTCGGCTCTGTTCTTGCAGAACCCTCAGGTGGTGCAGAGTCTGGGCCTTGTTATCAATATCTTAACCTGCTTCCTGATGCCCTTATGGGGTCGGCTCTGTTCTTGCAGAACCCTCAGGTGGTGCAGAGCCTGGGCCATTTTATCAATATCTTGCCCTGCTTCCTGATGCCCTTATGGGGTCGGCTCTGTTCTTGCAGAACCCTCAGGTGGTGCAGAGTCTGGGCCTTGTTATCAATATCTTACCCTGCTACCCGATGCCCTTATGGGGTCGGCTCTGTTACAAAACCCTCAGGTGGTGCAGAGTATGGGCCTTGTTATAAATATCTTACCCTGCTTCCTGATGCCCTTATGGGGTCGGCTCTTTTCTTGCAGAACCCTCAGGTGGTGCAGAGTCTGGGCCACTTTATAAATAACTCTGCCTGCGACTGCAAAGGAATCTCTCGGTCTCGGTTGACTCCTGTGCTGGTCATGATTCACATTAATACTGTTGTTAAACAATCACACTCATCCCCTCCCCTCTGCATGTAATTACTCATTTCTGGCTCAGTTAGTACAATGCAATACTACTGCAGTAAACTATAAACATCAAGTATCTCTAGTACAGTTTCTACAATGCAATACTAGTGCAGTAAACTATAAACATCAAATATCTCTAGTACAGTTTACACCCAGGTGCTCCACAAGTCTTTGGTTTTTTCCGGCTTACGGAGACCACTTGCTGAACTTTTCCCTGGTGAAAGGTAGGGTAGGTACGTCATCGGGGTCATCAGGTGGGTACCCTCCTTCCTCGACGTTTCATTGATAAGCCCACAACGTCTCCAGAGGGCTCAACGGTGAAACCTGGCGTCCCAGGTACAACCCCCTCAGTTCCATACCCTCCTGTTTTAATCTTGCAGCTCAACTCGCAGCTCTACTCAACTTCTAGCCGATAAGGGGTTTTAAAGGGTAGGTTGATGACCCTACCTTTCTGGATTTACTCCTGCCATGTGCTGAGTCCTGGGACCGGTGACTGGGTAACAAGCCTCCAGTTTCGCTCTTGCTGTAGCTTCATCAGGGAAAAATCAATAACTACTACTGGTCGGTGGGGAGTTTTAAAGGGTGGGTTGAAAATCCCTCCTTTTCTGGGTATGTCCTTCCCATCTGCTGACTTGGGACTGGTCACTTTGGTTGGGACTGTTGATGTCTTCCCTATTCTTTGTGTTTGTTTGATTGTTTGTGTTCCTGGCCTCCTGCTGTTTTATCTGCTGTTAATGTTTTCAGCATTCCTCTGGCCTCCTGTCTTTATCATGTTCTGAAAGTCTTTGTTGTGAGTGAGTGGGCTTTGCAAACCTGCACCTGGTCTGTGTGGAGCTAGTGGCCGTTGTTTGGTGGGGGGGGTCTCAGAGGTGGGCTGAGGTGGGTTAGGGTTAGGGTTAGGGTTAGGGTTAGGGTTAGGGTTAGGGTTAGGGTTAGGGTTAGGGTTAGGGTTAGGGTTAGGGTTAGGGTTAGGGTTAGGGTTAGGGTTAGGGTTAGGGTTAGGGTTAGGGTTAGGGTTAGGGTTAGGTTAGGGTTAGGGTTAGGGTTAGGGTTAGGGTTAGGGTTAGGGTTAGGGTTAGGGTTAGGGTTAGGGTTAGGGTTAGGGTTAGGGTTAGGGTTAGGGTTAGGGTTAGGGTTAGGGTTAGGGTTAGGGTTAGGGTTAGGGTTAGGGTTAGGGTTAGGGTTAGGGTTAGGGTTAGGGTTAGGGTTAGGGTTAGGGTTAGGGTTAGGGTTAGGGTTAGGGTTAGGGTTAGGGTTAGGGTTAGGGTTAGGGTTAGGGTTAGGGTTAGGGTTAGGGTTAGGGTTAGGTTTAGGGTTAGGGTTAGGGTTAGGTTGTGATTAGGGTTAGGGTTAGGGTTAGGGTTAGGGTTAGGGTTAGGGTTAGGGTTAGGGTTAGGGTTAGGGTTAGGGTTAGGGTTAGGGTTAGGGTTAGGTTTAGGGTTAGTGTTAGGGTTAGGGTTAGGTTGTGATTTGTCGGACAGTAGGCCAAAATGCCCTCTGGCGCTTAATGATCTCCCCCTGGAGATTCCTTTTCGCCAAATACTGCCACTTTAGTCTGGCCCACGGTCTCATCACCCTTGTCCAAATCTGTTCGCCTTTTAACTTGCCCTTCTGTCGATTTTTCGGAGTCAGTCAGGTTCCACCCTAAGTTGGAGTTTATGCTAGGTTCAGGCCATTGGGTTCTTTCGTCTGTAACGCTTTGATCCATAGCCTCTCTGCCCTCTTCCTACGCCCGGTTGACCAATTTACGTTTGTTTCCAGACCCATGATCTCAAGGGACTGGACCCCGTGCTGTTGGAAGTGTCTGCTAATGGGGACGGACTGGTCTCCCCTCGTGATGTTGCTGATGTGTCCTGTCAGCCTGACTCTGAGGCTGTTGCCTGTTTCGCCAATGTACAGTAAGTGGCACTGCTTACATTTAATTGCATACACTACATTCTTTTGCTCGCAGGTTATTCTCTGTGCTATCTGCTTTCTCTTTCCCGTCACAGTGTTCTCTATGTTTTTGGCTATTGTCAAGTGAATGCAGGCCCTACATTGCCTTTGACCGCAGCCTGAGCTCGTTTGGAGGCTAGTACTGACCAAGATATCCTTCAGGTTTTTAGCCCTCTTGAACGCTGACATTGCTTTGTATCCCTGCAGTGTGACAAATCCTCTTTGGAATTGTTCAAAGCGGCCCTTGACTATTTTGTGGGCCTGGACGGCCATGCTACCGTACCCTGTTATTAGTGGCAAGTTGCTTGTCAAGCCTGGCCTGGGTCTGGGCCCTTGCGTGCCTTTTAGGAAGTCTGCCTTAATGTGTCTTAATCTACGTCTGCAGTACCCCCTCTGCCTGAGAGCGGTGAAAAGGGTGGTGGTGGCCTGGGCAAAGTCCTCCTCCCTGGTGCATATCCGGTGAAAGCGTGTCAGTTGTGACTTGACAATACCCCTAAAGGTGTGTTTTGGGTGGTGGCTCGTGGTGTGTAAAAGGGTGTGGGTGTCTGTGGGTTTGAAAAAGACTTTGGTGGCTAGTTTTTGGACTTGGTCGTCAGCTGACGGTAGTTTAAAGACTGTAGTGTCGAGGAAGTCTACCCTCTCCCTGCTTGTCAAAGCTTTAATTTTGATGGAAGGGTGGTGGGCATTAAGTATGTCGATGAACCCCTCTAACTCCCCTTCTGAGTGTGTCCACACTCCCCAGATGTCATCTAAGAACCTGTAGTAGCACATGGGGCGCTTGGGGCATTTCAGGAAGGCCGTCTCTTCCCACTCTGCCATGTATATGTTGGCATAAGCCGGGGCAAACTTCTTCCCCATTGCCGTCCCTTTAACTTGTAGGTAGAACTCCCCGTTAAATTCAAAATCGTTCTTTGTCAATCCCAGGTAAAGTAATTTGACTAAGGCCTCGTCTGGTCTCTCCAGGTCAGGATTTCTCTGCAGGGTGTTTTTAACCGCCTCTATCCCCCTGTCTGTCTCTATGTTTGTGTACAGGCTTTCCACATCCATGGTAAAGAGTATCGCATCGGGTGGTATGCTAAGGGAGTTGACTATTCGAGTGAAGTGCTAGGTGTCTTTAATGTAGCTAGGGTGTTGCCGTGCCAGTGGATTGAGATAGTGGTCAATGTAATCTGCTACCCCGTAGGATTCGCTACTGCAGTCTGACACAATGGGCCTACCTGGAGGTATTTCTCCAGGCACCGTCCACGTGTCTGGGTTTTTGTGTATCTTTGGGAGCATGTAGAATTTCCTCGCCCTGGGTTGTGCTCCTGTTAGGTATTCTACTTGTTTCTGTCGGATGTATCCTGACGTCCTAAGCTCCTCCAAGATTTCCCCTATTTCCTCTTGTGTTTCTCTATATATAGGCTCATCTAACTTGGTGTAGTGTTCTACCTTGTTCAGTTGTCTGTGCGCCTCAAACAGGTACTGTTGTCTGTCCATGATGACGATACTGCTCCCCTTGTCTGCTGGTTTGATCACTATCTCATTGTTGTCCCTCAGTTCTGCCATGGCCTCCCTCTCTTTTCTGGTGAGATTGGGCCTATCCTTTGTCATGGGCATGTCCCTGATGGCAGATGCTGTTTCTGTCATGAATTCTGTGATCTCTCTAGGGACCTGGTCCTCATCTGGGGTCCATCCTGTGCGTGGGGTGAAGGGTAATCTTTCCCCCGACTCCACGTCACAAAAGTGGTGTATTAACATGATGGCTCGATAGAATCTAAACAGGTCCCCCTGTACTTGTTCTTTGTGCGATTTTGGAGTAGGGACGAAGGTGAGGCCCCTGTTCAATACTCTCTCTTGGATTTTGGTGAGGGTGAATGTCTGGGAAAGGTTGATGATGGTTTTACCTAATTGTAGGCCCTGCCTCTCTTGGCATGGTGTCCCCATTAGTTTAAAGACTTCATCCACTCTCGGATCATGTCTCGGGCCGTGTTCTCTGTCCAGTGAATGTGATCTGGGCCTACTCTGAACTGGCCGGGAGGGAGAGCGGGTATGTGCCTCTTGGTCTGTATGTGGTCGTTGAGCTGCCTGAGTGTTGCCTGCTCTGGTGCTGGGAGAGACTGGCTGAAGTTGATGACCGGGACCCATATGCTAGCATTAGGGAATTTACGACTGGCCATCTTTACTAGTGCTTGGAGTTGTTTGATGGCCGTCAGTGGTCTTTGTGTCCGATTATTGATGCCCATTGAAAGAACCACTTTCTGAGTTTCTGGGCATTCCCCTAATTTCTCGAGGATGGCAGTGCCATGTATAAATTTGGCTCCAGGATAGCTGTCCAATTGTGTGTTGTCGTTGGGACATTTTGGGATCCTAGAAATGTTGGAATCTCCAATTATTAAAACGGGCTTACTGGGCTGGAGTTTCCAGGTTACATTCTTCTGTTTTGAATTGGGATGCCTAGTTACTTCAGCCTGTCTCTGCCTGTTATTTACCGGACCTCCCTGTGTGTGCTGCTGGAAGTCGTCCTGTGAGTCCCTCACTGTGTCGGTGGTCGGGGCCGTGGGGACCCTATGCTGTTGTGTGCAGGTCCTGCGTGCTGGTCTCTCCCTGGGTGATGGGACCCTGTGTGTGGATTTGGAAGGAGCCGGTGGGGGAGAGGGAACTGTCGGGCGGGAGGGAACTGTCGGGGGGGACAAGGTTGCCTGTTGCAACGGGGCAGTGACGTCATTTCCGGGCTGAGGCCCTGCAGGCTGCGCGTTCGATTCGGTCTCACCCCGGGAAGGTCTCCGCTGTACCCTTGGTCTACGGGGCAACTGGGCGTGAGTGTCGGGGCCCCGGTGGATCGGGGCTGATGTGCTGGGTTAGGGTTAGGGTTAGGGTTAGGGTTAGGGTTAGGGTTAGGGTTAGGGTTAGGGTTAGGGTTAGGGTTAGGGTTAGGGTTAGGGTTTAGGGTTAGGGTTAGGGTTAGGGTTAGGGTTAGGGTTAGGGTTAGGGTTAGGGTTAGGGTTAGGGTTAGGGTTAGGGTTAGGGTTAGGGTTAGGGTTAGGGTTAGGGTTAGGGTTAGGGTTAGGGTTAGGGTTAGGGTTAGGGTTAGGGTTAGGGTTAGGGTTAGGGTTAGGGTTAGGGTTAGGGTTAGGGTTAGGGTTAGGGTTAGGGTTAGGGTTAGGGTTAGGGTTAGGGTTAGGGTTAGGGTTAGGGTTAGGGTTAGGGTTAGGGTTAGGGTTAGGGTTAGGGTTAGGGTTAGGGTTAGGGTTAGGGTTAGGGTTAGGGTTAGGGTTAGGGTTAGGGTTAGGGTTAGGGTTAGGGTTAGGGTTAGGGTTAGGGTTAGGGTTAGGGTTAGGGTTAGGGTTAGGGTTAGGGTTAGGGTTAGGGTTAGGGTTAGGGTTAGGGTTAGGGTTAGGGTTAGGGTTAGGGTTAGGGTTAGGGTTAGGGTTAGGGTTAGGGTTAGGGTTAGGGTTAGGGTTAGGGTTAGGGTTAGGGTTAGGGTTAGGGTTAGGGTTAGGGTTAGGGTTAGGGTTAGGGTTAGGGTTAGGGTTAGGGTTAGGGTTAGGGTTAGGGTTAGGGTTAGGGTTAGGGTTAGGGTTAGGGTTAGGGTTAGGGTTAGGGTTAGGGTTAGGGTTAGGGTTAGGGTTAGGGTTAGGGTTGGGGTTGGGGTTGGGGTTGGGGTTGGGGTTGGGGTTGGGGTTGGGGTTGGGGTTGGGGTTGGGGTTGGGGTTGGGGTTGGGGTTGGGGTTGGGGTTGGGGTTGGGGTTGGGGTTGGGGTTGGGGTTGGGGTTGGGGTTGGGGTTGGGGTTGGGGTTGGGGTTGGGGTTGGGGTTGGGGTTGGGGTTGGGGTTGGGGTTGGGGTTGGGGTTGGGGTTGGGGTTGGGGTTGGGGTTGGGGTTGGGGTTGGGGTTGGGGTTGGGGTTGGGGTTGGGGTTGGGGTTGGGGTTGGGGTTGGGGTTGGGGTTGGGGTTGGGGTTGGGGTTGGGGTTGGGGTTGGGGTTGGGGTTGGGGTTGGGGTTGGGGTTCGGGTTCGGGTTAGGGTTAGGGTTAGGGTTAGGGTTAGGGTTAGGGTTAGGGTTAGGGTTAGGGTTAGGGTTAGGGTTAGGGTTAGGGTTAGGGTTAGGGTTAGGGTTAGGGTTAGGGTTAGGGTTAGGGTTAGGGTTAGGGTTAGGGTTAGGGTTAGGGTTAGGGTTAGGGTTAGGGTTAGGGTTAGGTTGTGATTCGTCGGACAGTAGGCCAAAATGCCCTCTGGCGCTTAATGATCTCCCCCTGGAGATTCCTTTTCGCCATATACTGCCACTTTAGTCTGGCCCACGGTCTCATTACCCTTGTCCAAATCTGTTCGCCTTTTAACTTGCCCTTCTGTCGATTTTTAGGAGTCAGTCAGGTTCCACCCTAAGTTTGAGTTTATGCTAGGTTCAGGCCATTGGGTTCTTTCGTCTGTAACGCTTTGATCCATAGCCTCTCTGCCCTCTTCCTACGCCCGGTTGACCAATTTACATTTGTTTCCAGACCCATGATCTCAAGGGACTGGACCCCGTGCTGTTGGAAGTGTCTGCTAATGGGGACGGACTGGTCTCCCCTCGTGATGTTGCTGATGTGTCCTGTCAGTCTGACTCTGAGGCTGTTGCCTGTTTCGCCAATGTACAGTAAGTGGCACTGCTTACATTTAATTGCATACACTACATTCTTTTGCTCGCAGGTTATTCTCTGTGCTATCTGCTTTCTCTTTCCCGTCACAGTGTTCTCTATGTTTTTGGCTATTGTCAAGTGAATGCAGGCCCTACATTGCCTTTGACCGCAGCCTGAGCTCGTTTGGAGGCTAGTACTGACCAAGATATCCTTCAGGTTTTTAGCCCCCTTGAACGCTGACATTGCTTTGTATCCCTGCAGTGTGACAAATCCTCTTTGGAATTGTTCAAAGCGGCCCTTGACTATTTTGTGGGCCTGGACGGCCATGCTACCGTACCCTGTTATTAGTGGCAAGTTGCGTGTCAAGCCTGGCCTGGGTCTGGGTCCTTGCGTGCCTTTTAGGAAGTCTGCCTTAATGTGTCTTAATCTACGTCTGCAGTACCCCCTCTGCCTGAGAGCGGTGAAAAGGGTGGTGGTGGCCTGGGCAAAGTCCTCCTCCCTGGTGCATATCCGGTGAAAGCGTGTCAGTTGTGACTTGACAATACCCCTAAAGGTGTGTTTTGGGTGGTGGCTCGTGGTGTGTAAAAGGGTGTGGGTGTCTGTGGGTTTGAAAAAGACTTTGGTGGCTAGTTTTTGGACTTGGTCGTCAGCTGACGGTAGTTTAAAGACTGTAGTGTCGAGGAAGTCTACCCTCTCCCTGCTTGTCAAAGCTTTAATTTTGATGGAAGGGTGGTGGGCATTAAGTATGTCGATGAACCCCTCTAACTCCCCTTCTGAGTGTGTCCACACTCCCCAGATGTCATCTAAGAACCTGTAGTAGCACATGGGGCGCTTGGGGCATTTCAGGAAGGCCGTCTCTTCCCACTCTGCCATGTATATGTTGGCATAAGCCGGGGCAAACTTCTTCCCCATTGCCGTCCCTTTAACTTGTAGGTAGAACTCCCCGTTAAATTCAAAATCGTTCTTTGTCAATCCCAGGTAAAGTAATTTGACTAAGGCCTCGTCTGGTCTCTCCAGGTCAGGATTTCTCTGCAGGGTGTTTTTAACCGCCTCTATCCCCCTGTCTGTCTCTATGTTTGTGTACAGGCTTTCCACATCCATGGTAAAGAGTATCGCATCGGGTGGTATGCTAAGGGAGTTGACTATTCGAGTGAAGTGGTAGGTGTCTTTAATGTAGCTGGGGTGTTGCTGTGCCAGTGGATTGAGATAGTGGTCAATGTATTCTGCTACCCCGTAGGATTCGCTACTGCAGTCTGACACAATGGGCCTACCTGGAGGTATTTCTCCAGGCACCGTCCACGTGTTTGGGTTTTTGTGTATCTTTGGGAGCATGTAGAATTTCCTCGCCCTGGGTTGTGCTCCTGTTAGGTATTCTACTTGTTTCTGTCGGATGTATCCTGACGTCCTAAGCTCCTCCAAGATTTCCCCTATTTCCTCTTGTGTTTCTCTATATATAGGCTCATCTAACTTGGTGTAGTGTTCTACCTTGTTCAGTTGTCTGTGCGCCTCGAACAGGTACTGTTGTCTGTCCATGATGACGATACTGCTCCCCTTGTCTGCTGGTTTGATCACTATCTCATTGTTGTCCCTCAGTTCTGCCATGGCCTCCCTCTCTTTTCTAGTGAGATTGGGCCTATCCTTTGTCATGGGCATGTCCCTGATGGCAGATGCTGTTTCTGTCATGAATTCTGTGATCTCTCTAGGGACCTGGTCCTCATCTGGGGTCCATCCTGTGCGTGGGGTGAAGGGTAATCTTTCCCCCGACTCCACGTCACAAAAGTGGTGTATTAACATGATGGCTCGATAGAATCTAAACAGGTCCCCCTGTACTTGTTCTTTGTGCGATTTTGGAGTAGGGACGAAGGTGAGGCCCCTGTTCAATACTCTCTCTTGGATTTTGGTGAGGGTGAATGTCTGGGAAAGGTTGATGATGGTTTTACCTAATTGTAGGCCCTGCCTCTCTTGGCATGGTGTCCCCATTAGTTTAAAGACTTCATCCACTCTCGGATCATGGCTCGGGCCGTGTTCTCTGTCCAGTGAATGTGATCTGGGCCTACTCTGAACTGGCCGGGAGGGAGAGCGGGTATGTGCCTCTTGGTCTGTATGTGGTCGTTGAGCTGCCTGAGTGTTGCCTGCTCTGGTGCTGGGAGAGACTGGCTGAAGTTG
Source organism: Rhinoraja longicauda (assembly GCF_053455715.1). Classification (NCBI taxonomy): domain Eukaryota; kingdom Metazoa; phylum Chordata; class Chondrichthyes; order Rajiformes; family Arhynchobatidae; genus Rhinoraja; species Rhinoraja longicauda. The sequence continues at coordinate 51,820 of NW_027601842.1, forward strand.
ATGACCGGGACCCATATGCTAGCATTAGGGAATTTACGACTGGCCATCTTTACTAGTGCTTGGAGTTGTTTGATGGCCGTCAGTGGTCTTTGTGTCCGATTATTGATGCCCATTGAAAGAACCACTTTCTGAGTTTCTGGGCATTCCCCTAATTTCTCGAGGATGGCAGTGCCATGTATAAATTTGGCTCCTGGATAGCTGTCCAATTGTGTGTTGTCGTTGGGGCATTTTGGGATCCTAGAAATGTTGGAATCTCCAATTATTAAAACGGGCTTACTGGGCTGGAGTTTCCAGGTTACATTCTTCTGTTTTGAATTGGGATGCCTAGTTACTTCAGCCTGTCTCTGCCTGTTATTTACCGGACCTCCCTGTGTGTGCTGCTGGAAGTCGTCCTGTGAGTCCCTCACTGTGTCGGTGGTCGGGGTCGTGGGGACCCTATGCTGTTGTGTGCAGGTCCTGCGTGCTGGTCTCTCCCTGGGTGATGGGACCCTGTGTGTGGATGTGGAAGGAGCCGGTGGGGGAGAGGGAACTGTCGGGCGGGAGGGAACTGTCGGGGGGGACAAGGTTGCCTGTTGCAACGGGGCAGTGACGTCATTTCCGGGCTGAGGCCCTGCAGGCTGCGCGTTCGATTCGGTCTCACCCCGGGAAGGTCTCCGCTGTACCCGTGGTCTACGGGGCAACTGGGCGTGAGTGTCGGGGCCCCGGTGGATCGGGGCTGACGTGCTGGGTGATTCGGTGCTCGGGCAACATGTCCAGTCCTCTGATCGGACCGCGCTGTCCCACTGGAGGTGGGCCTGGGGGTCGGGTGGCGGGGAGCCGGCCTGCGCCAGGAGGTCCAGCCGCCGCAACACTACGATCTCGGGGCTGATGGGTGGGCGCACCGGGGTGGTGGGGGGAGTAATGTCGGGGCTGCGGGGAGCAGGAGCGGGTCGGGGCGCCGTCCGGGCGGTCGTCCATTCGGCCTGGGGTCGGTCGATCCGGCTCCCCTGCGAAACAGCAAACAACGCCTGCGGTATGTGTACCGCAACATTGGAAGTTGCGGCGGTGTGCCTGCGGGGCTGGGGCTCCCGCAGGCTGCCTCTCTGTCTCAGTCCCGTCTCTGAGGTTAGGCCCAAGACTCGTTCTCTCAAATCCTCAATTCGGATTTTAAATTTATCCCCCAAATTTTTCTTGTTCCAAATTAGGGTTAGGGTTAGGGTTAGGGTTAGGGTTAGGGTTAGGGTTAGGGTTAGGGTTAGGGTTAGGGTTTAGGGTTAGGGTTTAGGGTTAGGGTTAGGGTTAGGGTTAGGGTTAGGGTTAGGGTTAGGGTTAGGGTTAGGGTTAGGGTTAGGGTTAGGGTTAGGGTTAGGGTTAGGGTTAGGGTTAGGGTTAGGGTTAGGGTTAGTGTTAGGGTTAGTGTTAGGGTTAGGGTTAGGGTTAGGGTTAGGGTTAGGGTTAGGGTTAGGGTTAGGGTTAGGGTTAGGGTTAGGGTTAGGGTTAGGGTTAGGGTTAGGGTTAGGGTTAGGGTTAGGGTTAGGGTTAGGGTTAGGGTTAGGGTTAGGGTTAGGGTTAGGGTTAGGGTTAGGGTTAGGGTTAGGGTTAGGGTTAGGGTTAGGGTTAGGGTTAGGGTTAGGGTTAGGGTTAGGGTTAGGGTTAGGGTTAGGGTTAGGGTTAGGGTTAGGGTTAGGGTTAGGGTTAGGGTTAGGGTTAGGGTTAGGGTTAGGGTTAGGGTTAGGGTTAGGGTTAGGGTTAGGGTTAGGGTTAGGGTTAGGGTTAGGGTTAGGGTTAGGGTTAGGGTTAGGGTTAGGGTTAGGGTTAGGGTTAGGGTTAGGGTTAGGGTTAGGGTTAGGGTTAGGGTTAGGGTTAGGGTTAGGGTTAGGGTTAGGGTTAGGGTTAGGGTTAGGGTTAGGGTTAGGGTTAGGGTTAGGGTTAGGGTTAGGGTTAGGGTTAGGGTTAGGGTTAGGGTTAGGGTTAGGGTTAGGGTTAGGGTTAGGGTTAGGGTTAGGGTTAGGGTTAGGGTTAGGGTTAGGGTTAGGGTTAGGGTTAGGGTTAGGGTTAGGGTTAGGGTTAGGGTTAGGGTTAGGGTTAGGGTTAGGGTTAGGGTTAGGGTTAGGGTTAGGGTTAGGGTTAGGGTTAGGGTTAGGGTTAGGGTTAGGGTTAGGGTTAGGGTTAGGGTTAGGGTTAGGGTTAGGGTTAGGGTTAGGGTTAGGGTTAGGGTTAGGGTTAGGGTTAGGGTTAGGGTTAGGGTTAGGGTTAGGGTTAGGGTTAGGGTTAGGGTTAGGGTTAGGGTTAGGGTTAGGGTTAGGGTTAGGGTTAGGGTTAGGGTTAGGGTTAGGGTTAGGGTTAGGGTTAGGGTTAGGGTTAGGGTTAGGGTTAGGGTTAGGGTTAGGGTTAGGGTTAGGGTTAGGGTTAGGGTTAGGGTTAGGGTTAGGGTTAGGGTTAGGGTTAGGGTTAGGGTTAGGGTTAGGGTTAGGGTTAGGGTTAGGGTTAGGGTTAGGGTTAGGGTTAGGGTTAGGGTTAGGGTTAGGGTTAGGGTTAGGGTTAGGGTTAGGGTTAGGGTTAGGGTTAGGGTTAGGGTTAGGGTTAGGGTTAGGGTTAGGGTTAGGGTTAGGGTTAGGGTTAGGGTTAGGGTTAGGGTTAGGGTTAGGGTTAGGGTTAGGGTTAGGGTTAGGGTTAGGGTTAGGGTTAGGGTTAGGGTTAGGGTTAGGGTTAGGGTTAGGGTTAGGGTTAGGGTTAGGGTTAGGGTTAGGGTTAGGGTTAGGGTTAGGGTTAGGGTTAGGGTTAGGGTTAGGGTTAGGGTTAGGGTTAGGGTTAGGGTTAGGGTTAGGGTTAGGGTTAGGGTTAGGGTTAGGGTTAGGGTTAGGGTTAGGGTTAGGGTTAGGGTTAGGGTTAGGGTTAGGGTTAGGGTTAGGGTTAGGGTTAGGGTTAGGGTTAGGGTTAGGGTTAGGGTTAGGGTTAGGGTTAGGGTTAGGGTTAGGGTTAGGGTTAGGGTTAGGGTTAGGGTTAGGGTTAGGGTTAGGGTTAGGGTTAGGGTTAGGGTTAGGGTTAGGGTTAGGGTTAGGGTTAGGGTTAGGGTTAGGGTTAGGGTTAGGGTTAGGGTTAGGGTTAGGGTTAGGGTTAGGGTTAGGGTTAGGGTTAGGGTTAGGGTTAGGGTTAGGGTTAGGGTTAGGGTTAGGGTTAGGGTTAGGGTTAGGGTTAGGGTTAGGGTTAGGGTTAGGGTTAGGGTTAGGGTTAGGGTTAGGGTTAGGGTTAGGGTTAGGGTTAGGGTTAGGGTTAGGGTTAGGGTTAGGGTTAGGGTTAGGGTTAGGGTTAGGGTTAGGGTTAGGGTTAGGGTTAGGGTTAGGGTTAGGGTTAGGGTTAGGGTTAGGGTTAGGGTTAGGGTTAGGGTTAGGGTTAGGGTTAGGGTTAGGGTTAGGGTTAGGGTTAGGGTTAGGGTTAGGGTTAGGGTTAGGGTTAGGGTTAGGGTTAGGGTTAGGGTTAGGGTTAGGGTTAGGGTTAGGGTTAGGGTTAGGGTTAGGGTTAGGGTTAGGGTTAGGGTTAGGGTTAGGGTTAGGGTTAGGGTTAGGGTTAGGGTTAGGGTTAGGGTTAGGGTTAGGGTTAGGGTTAGGGTTAGGGTTAGGGTTAGGGTTAGGGTTAGGGTTAGGGTTAGGGTTAGGGTTAGGGTTAGGGTTAGGGTTAGGGTTAGGGTTAGGGTTAGGGTTAGGGTTAGGGTTAGGGTTAGGGTTAGGGTTAGGGTTAGGGTTAGGGTTAGGGTTAGGGTTAGGGTTAGGGTTAGGGTTAGGGTTAGGGTTAGGGTTAGGGTTAGGGTTAGGGTTAGGGTTAGGGTTAGGGTTAGGGTTAGGGTTAGGGTTAGGGTTAGGGTTAGGGTTAGGGTTAGGGTTAGGGTTAGGGTTAGGGTTAGGGTTAGGGTTAGGGTTAGGGTTAGGGTTAGGGTTAGGGTTAGGGTTAGGGTTAGGGTTAGGGTTAGGGTTAGGGTTAGGGTTAGGGTTAGGGTTAGGGTTAGGGTTAGGGTTAGGGTTAGGGTTAGGGTTAGGGTTAGGGTTAGGGTTAGGGTTAGGGTTAGGGTTAGGGTTAGGGTTAGGGTTAGGGTTAGGGTTAGGGTTAGGGTTAGGGTTAGGGTTAGGGTTAGGGTTAGGGTTAGGGTTAGGGTTAGGGTTAGGGTTAGGGTTAGGGTTAGGGTTAGGGTTAGGGTTAGGGTTAGGGTTAGGGTTAGGGTTAGGGTTAGGGTTAGGGTTAGGGTTAGGGTTAGGGTTAGGGTTAGGGTTAGGGTTAGGGTTAGGGTTAGGGTTAGGGTTAGGGTTAGGGTTAGGGTTAGGGTTAGGGTTAGGGTTAGGGTTAGGGTTAGGGTTAGGGTTAGGGTTAGGGTTAGGGTTAGGGTTAGGGTTAGGGTTAGGGTTAGGGTTAGGGTTAGGGTTAGGGTTAGGGTTAGGGTTAGGGTTAGGGTTAGGGTTAGGGTTAGGGTTAGGGTTAGGGTTAGGGTTAGGGTTAGGGTTAGGGTTAGGGTTAGGGTTAGGGTTAGGGTTAGGGTTAGGGTTAGGGTTAGGGTTAGGGTTAGGGTTAGGGTTAGGGTTAGGGTTAGGGTTAGGGTTAGGGTTAGGGTTAGGGTTAGGGTTAGGGTTAGGGTTAGGGTTAGGGTTAGGGTTAGGGTTAGGGTTAGGGTTAGGGTTAGGGTTAGGGTTAGGGTTAGGGTTAGGGTTAGGGTTAGGGTTAGGGTTAGGGTTAGGGTTAGGGTTAGGGTTAGGGTTAGGGTTAGGGTTAGGGTTAGGGTTAGGGTTAGGGTTAGGGTTAGGGTTAGGGTTAGGGTTAGGGTTAGGGTTAGGGTTAGGGTTAGGGTTAGGGTTAGGGTTAGGGTTAGGGTTAGGGTTAGGGTTAGGGTTAGGGTTAGGGTTAGGGTTAGGGTTAGGGTTAGGGTTAGGGTTAGGGTTAGGGTTAGGGTTAGGGTTAGGGTTAGGGTTAGGGTTAGGGTTAGGGTTAGGGTTAGGGTTAGGGTTAGGGTTAGGGTTAGGGTTAGGGTTAGGGTTAGGGTTAGGGTTAGGGTTAGGGTTAGGGTTAGGGTTAGGGTTAGGGTTAGGGTTAGGGTTAGGGTTAGGGTTAGGGTTAGGGTTAGGGTTAGGGTTAGGGTTAGGGTTAGGGTTAGGGTTAGGGTTAGGGTTAGGGTTAGGGTTAGGGTTAGGGTTAGGGTTAGGGTTAGGGTTAGGGTTAGGGTTAGGGTTAGGGTTAGGGTTAGGGTTAGGGTTAGGGTTAGGGTTAGGGTTAGGGTTAGGGTTAGGGTTAGGGTTAGGGTTAGGGTTAGGGTTAGGGTTAGGGTTAGGGTTAGGGTTAGGGTTAGGGTTAGGGTTAGGGTTAGGGTTAGGGTTAGGGTTAGGGTTAGGGTTAGGGTTAGGGTTAGGGTTAGGGTTAGGGTTAGGGTTAGGGTTAGGGTTAGGGTTAGGGTTAGGGTTAGGGTTAGGGTTAGGGTTAGGGTTAGGGTTAGGGTTAGGGTTAGGGTTAGGGTTAGGGTTAGGGTTAGGGTTAGGGTTAGGGTTAGGGTTAGGGTTAGGGTTAGGGTTAGGGTTAGGGTTAGGGTTAGGGTTAGGGTTAGGGTTAGGGTTAGGGTTAGGGTTAGGGTTAGGGTTAGGGTTAGGGTTAGGGTTAGGGTTAGGGTTAGGGTTAGGGTTAGGGTTAGGGTTAGGGTTAGGGTTAGGGTTAGGGTTAGGGTTAGGGTTAGGGTTAGGGTTAGGGTTAGGGTTAGGGTTAGGGTTAGGGTTAGGGTTAGGGTTAGGGTTAGGGTTAGGGTTAGGGTTAGGGTTAGGGTTAGGGTTAGGGTTAGGGTTAGGGTTAGGGTTAGGGTTAGGGTTAGGGTTAGGGTTAGGGTTAGGGTTAGGGTTAGGGTTAGGGTTAGGGTTAGGGTTAGGGTTAGGGTTAGGGTTAGGGTTAGGGTTAGGGTTAGGGTTAGGGTTAGGGTTAGGGTTAGGGTTAGGGTTAGGGTTAGGGTTAGGGTTAGGGTTAGGGTTAGGGTTAGGGTTAGGGTTAGGGTTAGGGTTAGGGTTAGGGTTAGGGTTAGGGTTAGGGTTAGGGTTAGGGTTAGGGTTAGGGTTAGGGTTAGGGTTAGGGTTAGGGTTAGGGTTAGGGTTAGGGTTAGGGTTAGGGTTAGGGTTAGGGTTAGGGTTAGGGTTAGGGTTAGGGTTAGGGTTAGGGTTAGGGTTAGGGTTAGGGTTAGGGTTAGGGTTAGGGTTAGGGTTAGGGTTAGGGTTAGGGTTAGGGTTAGGGTTAGGGTTAGGGTTAGGGTTAGGGTTAGGGTTAGGGTTAGGGTTAGGGTTAGGGTTAGGGTTAGGGTTAGGGTTAGGGTTAGGGTTAGGGTTAGGGTTAGGGTTAGGGTTAGGGTTAGGGTTAGGGTTAGGGTTAGGGTTAGGGTTAGGGTTAGGGTTAGGGTTAGGGTTAGGGTTAGGGTTAGGGTTAGGGTTAGGGTTAGGGTTAGGGTTAGGGTTAGGGTTAGGGTTAGGGTTAGGGTTAGGGTTAGGGTTAGGGTTAGGGTTAGGGTTAGGGTTAGGGTTAGGGTTAGGGTTAGGGTTAGGGTTAGGGTTAGGGTTAGGGTTAGGGTTAGGGTTAGGGTTAGGGTTAGGGTTAGGGTTAGGGTTAGGGTTAGGGTTAGGGTTAGGGTTAGGGTTAGGGTTAGGGTTAGGGTTAGGGTTAGGGTTAGGGTTAGGGTTAGGGTTAGGGTTAGGGTTAGGGTTAGGGTTAGGGTTAGGGTTAGGGTTAGGGTTAGGGTTAGGGTTAGGGTTAGGGTTAGGGTTAGGGTTAGGGTTAGGGTTAGGGTTAGGGTTAGGGTTAGGGTTAGGGTTAGGGTTAGGGTTAGGGTTAGGGTTAGGGTTAGGGTTAGGGTTAGGGTTAGGGTTAGGGTTAGGGTTAGGGTTAGGGTTAGGGTTAGGGTTAGGGTTAGGGTTAGGGTTAGGGTTAGGGTTAGGGTTAGGGTTAGGGTTAGGGTTAGGGTTAGGGTTAGGGTTAGGGTTAGGGTTAGGGTTAGGGTTAGGGTTAGGGTTAGGGTTAGGGTTAGGGTTAGGGTTAGGGTTAGGGTTAGGGTTAGGGTTAGGGTTAGGGTTAGGGTTAGGGTTAGGGTTAGGGTTAGGGTTAGGGTTAGGGTTAGGGTTAGGGTTAGGGTTAGGGTTAGGGTTAGGGTTAGGGTTAGGGTTAGGGTTAGGGTTAGGGTTAGGGTTAGGGTTAGGGTTAGGGTTAGGGTTAGGGTTAGGGTTAGGGTTAGGGTTAGGGTTAGGGTTAGGGTTAGGGTTAGGGTTAGGGTTAGGGTTAGGGTTAGGGTTAGGGTTAGGGTTAGGGTTAGGGTTAGGGTTAGGGTTAGGGTTAGGGTTAGGGTTAGGGTTAGGGTTAGGGTTAGGGTTAGGGTTAGGGTTAGGGTTAGGGTTAGGGTTAGGGTTAGGGTTAGGGTTAGGGTTAGGGTTAGGGTTAGGGTTAGGGTTAGGGTTAGGGTTAGGGTTAGGGTTAGGGTTAGGGTTAGGGTTAGGGTTAGGGTTAGGGTTAGGGTTAGGGTTAGGGTTAGGGTTAGGGTTAGGGTTAGGGTTAGGGTTAGGGTTAGGGTTAGGGTTAGGGTTAGGGTTAGGGTTAGGGTTAGGGTTAGGGTTAGGGTTAGGGTTAGGGTTAGGGTTAGGGTTAGGGTTAGGGTTAGGGTTAGGGTTAGGGTTAGGGTTAGGGTTAGGGTTAGGGTTAGGGTTAGGGTTAGGGTTAGGGTTAGGGTTAGGGTTAGGGTTAGGGTTAGGGTTAGGGTTAGGGTTAGGGTTAGGGTTAGGGTTAGGGTTAGGGTTAGGGTTAGGGTTAGGGTTAGGGTTAGGGTTAGGGTTAGGGTTAGGGTTAGGGTTAGGGTTAGGGTTAGGGTTAGGGTTAGGGTTAGGGTTAGGGTTAGGGTTAGGGTTAGGGTTAGGGTTAGGGTTAGGGTTAGGGTTAGGGTTAGGGTTAGGGTTAGGGTTAGGGTTAGGGTTAGGGTTAGGGTTAGGGTTAGGGTTAGGGTTAGGGTTAGGGTTAGGGTTAGGGTTAGGGTTAGGGTTAGGGTTAGGGTTAGGGTTAGGGTTAGGGTTAGGGTTAGGGTTAGGGTTAGGGTTAGGGTTAGGGTTAGGGTTAGGGTTAGGGTTAGGGTTAGGGTTAGGGTTAGGGTTAGGGTTAGGGTTAGGGTTAGGGTTAGGGTTAGGGTTAGGGTTAGGGTTAGGGTTAGGGTTAGGGTTAGGGTTAGGGTTAGGGTTAGGGTTAGGGTTAGGGTTAGGGTTAGGGTTAGGGTTAGGGTTAGGGTTAGGGTTAGGGTTAGGGTTAGGGTTAGGGTTAGGGTTAGGGTTAGGGTTAGGGTTAGGGTTAGGGTTAGGGTTAGGGTTAGGGTTAGGGTTAGGGTTAGGGTTAGGGTTAGGGTTAGGGTTAGGGTTAGGGTTAGGGTTAGGGTTAGGGTTAGGGTTAGGGTTAGGGTTAGGGTTAGGGTTAGGGTTAGGGTTAGGGTTAGGGTTAGGGTTAGGGTTAGGGTTAGGGTTAGGGTTAGGGTTAGGGTTAGGGTTAGGGTTAGGGTTAGGGTTAGGGTTAGGGTTAGGGTTAGGGTTAGGGTTAGGGTTAGGGTTAGGGTTAGGGTTAGGGTTAGGGTTAGGGTTAGGGTTAGGGTTAGGGTTAGGGTTAGGGTTAGGGTTAGGGTTAGGGTTAGGGTTAGGGTTAGGGTTAGGGTTAGGGTTAGGGTTAGGGTTAGGGTTAGGGTTAGGGTTAGGGTTAGGGTTAGGGTTAGGGTTAGGGTTAGGGTTAGGGTTAGGGTTAGGGTTAGGGTTAGGGTTAGGGTTAGGGTTAGGGTTAGGGTTAGGGTTAGGGTTAGGGTTAGGGTTAGGGTTAGGGTTAGGGTTAGGGTTAGGGTTAGGGTTAGGGTTAGGGTTAGGGTTAGGGTTAGGGTTAGGGTTAGGGTTAGGGTTAGGGTTAGGGTTAGGGTTAGGGTTAGGGTTAGGGTTAGGGTTAGGGTTAGGGTTAGGGTTAGGGTTAGGGTTAGGGTTAGGGTTAGGGTTAGGGTTAGGGTTAGGGTTAGGGTTAGGGTTAGGGTTAGGGTTAGGGTTAGGGTTAGGGTTAGGGTTAGGGTTAGGGTTAGGGTTAGGGTTAGGGTTAGGGTTAGGGTTAGGGTTAGGGTTAGGGTTAGGGTTAGGGTTAGGGTTAGGGTTAGGGTTAGGGTTAGGGTTAGGGTTAGGGTTAGGGTTAGGGTTAGGGTTAGGGTTAGGGTTAGGGTTAGGGTTAGGGTTAGGGTTAGGGTTAGGGTTAGGGTTAGGGTTAGGGTTAGGGTTAGGGTTAGGGTTAGGGTTAGGGTTAGGGTTAGGGTTAGGGTTAGGGTTAGGGTTAGGGTTAGGGTTAGGGTTAGGGTTAGGGTTAGGGTTAGGGTTAGGGTTAGGGTTAGGGTTAGGGTTAGGGTTAGGGTTAGGGTTAGGGTTAGGGTTAGGGTTAGGGTTAGGGTTAGGGTTAGGGTTAGGGTTAGGGTTAGGGTTAGGGTTAGGGTTAGGGTTAGGGTTAGGGTTAGGGTTAGGGTTAGGGTTAGGGTTAGGGTTAGGGTTAGGGTTAGGGTTAGGGTTAGGGTTAGGGTTAGGGTTAGGGTTAGGGTTAGGGTTAGGGTTAGGGTTAGGGTTAGGGTTAGGGTTAGGGTTAGGGTTAGGGTTAGGGTTAGGGTTAGGGTTAGGGTTAGGGTTAGGGTTAGGGTTAGGGTTAGGGTTAGGGTTAGGGTTAGGGTTAGGGTTAGGGTTAGGGTTAGGGTTAGGGTTAGGGTTAGGGTTAGGGTTAGGGTTAGGGTTAGGGTTAGGGTTAGGGTTAGGGTTAGGGTTAGGGTTAGGGTTAGGGTTAGGGTTAGGGTTAGGGTTAGGGTTAGGGTTAGGGTTAGGGTTAGGGTTAGGGTTAGGGTTAGGGTTAGGGTTAGGGTTAGGGTTAGGGTTAGGGTTAGGGTTAGGGTTAGGGTTAGGGTTAGGGTTAGGGTTAGGGTTAGGGTTAGGGTTAGGGTTAGGGTTAGGGTTAGGGTTAGGGTTAGGGTTAGGGTTAGGGTTAGGGTTAGGGTTAGGGTTAGGGTTAGGGTTAGGGTTAGGGTTAGGGTTAGGGTTAGGGTTAGGGTTAGGGTTAGGGTTAGGGTTAGGGTTAGGGTTAGGGTTAGGGTTAGGGTTAGGGTTAGGGTTAGGGTTAGGGTTAGGGTTAGGGTTAGGGTTAGGGTTAGGGTTAGGGTTAGGGTTAGGGTTAGGGTTAGGGTTAGGGTTAGGGTTAGGGTTAGGGTTAGGGTTAGGGTTAGGGTTAGGGTTAGGGTTAGGGTTAGGGTTAGGGTTAGGGTTAGGGTTAGGGTTAGGGTTAGGGTTAGGGTTAGGGTTAGGGTTAGGGTTAGGGTTAGGGTTAGGGTTAGGGTTAGGGTTAGGGTTAGGGTTAGGGTTAGGGTTAGGGTTAGGGTTAGGGTTAGGGTTAGGGTTAGGGTTAGGGTTAGGGTTAGGGTTAGGGTTAGGGTTAGGGTTAGGGTTAGGGTTAGGGTTAGGGTTAGGGTTAGGGTTAGGGTTAGGGTTAGGGTTAGGGTTAGGGTTAGGGTTAGGGTTAGGGTTAGGGTTAGGGTTAGGGTTAGGGTTAGGGTTAGGGTTAGGGTTAGGGTTAGGGTTAGGGTTAGGGTTAGGGTTAGGGTTAGGGTTAGGGTTAGGGTTAGGGTTAGGGTTAGGGTTAGGGTTAGGGTTAGGGTTAGGGTTAGGGTTAGGGTTAGGGTTAGGGTTAGGGTTAGGGTTAGGGTTAGGGTTAGGGTTAGGGTTAGGGTTAGGGTTAGGGTTAGGGTTAGGGTTAGGGTTAGGGTTAGGGTTAGGGTTAGGGTTAGGGTTAGGGTTAGGGTTAGGGTTAGGGTTAGGGTTAGGGTTAGGGTTAGGGTTAGGGTTAGGGTTAGGGTTAGGGTTAGGGTTAGGGTTAGGGTTACGGGTTAGGGTTAGGGTTAGGGTTAGGGTTAGGGTTAGGGTTAGGGTTAGGGTTAGGGTTAGGGTTAGGGTTAGGGTTAGGGTTAGGGTTAGGGTTAGGGTTAGGGTTAGGGTTAGGGTTAGGGTTAGGGTTAGGGTTAGGGTTAGGGTTAGGGTTAGGGTTAGGGTTAGGGTTAGGGTTAGGGTTAGGGTTAGGGTTAGGGTTAGGGTTAGGGTTAGGGTTAGGGTTAGGGTTAGGGTTAGGGTTAGGGTTAGGGTTAGGGTTAGGGTTAGGGTTAGGGTTAGGGTTAGGGTTAGGGTTAGGGTTAGGGTTAGGGTTAGGGTTAGGGTTAGGGTTAGGGTTAGGGTTAGGGTTAGGGTTAGGGTTAGGGTTAGGGTTAGGGTTAGGGTTAGGGTTAGGGTTAGGGTTAGGGTTAGGGTTAGGGTTAGGGTTAGGGTTAGGGTTAGGGTTAGGGTTAGGGTTAGGGTTAGGGTTAGGGTTAGGGTTAGGGTTAGGGTTAGGGTTAGGGTTAGGGTTAGGGTTAGGGTTAGGGTTAGGGTTAGGGTTAGGGTTAGGGTTAGGGTTAGGGTTAGGGTTAGGGTTAGGGTTAGGGTTAGGGTTAGGGTTAGGGTTAGGGTTAGGGTTAGGGTTAGGGTTAGGGTTAGGGTTAGGGTTAGGGTTAGGGTTAGGGTTAGGGTTAGGGTTAGGGTTAGGGTTAGGGTTAGGGTTAGGGTTAGGGTTAGGGTTAGGGTTAGGGTTAGGGTTAGGGTTAGGGTTAGGGTTAGGGTTAGGGTTAGGGTTAGGGTTAGGGTTAGGGTTAGGGTTAGGGTTAGGGTTAGGGTTAGGGTTAGGGTTAGGGTTAGGGTTAGGGTTAGGGTTAGGGTTAGGGTTAGGGTTAGGGTTAGGGTTAGGGTTAGGGTTAGGGTTAGGGTTAGGGTTAGGGTTAGGGTTAGGGTTAGGGTTAGGGTTAGGGTTAGGGTTAGGGTTAGGGTTAGGGTTAGGGTTAGGGTTAGGGTTAGGGTTAGGGTTAGGGTTAGGGTTAGGGTTAGGGTTAGGGTTAGGGTTAGGGTTAGGGTTAGGGTTAGGGTTAGGGTTAGGGTTAGGGTTAGGGTTAGGGTTAGGGTTAGGGTTAGGGTTAGGGTTAGGGTTAGGGTTAGGGTTAGGGTTAGGGTTAGGGTTAGGGTTAGGGTTAGGGTTAGGGTTAGGGTTAGGGTTAGGGTTAGGGTTAGGGTTAGGGTTAGGGTTAGGGTTAGGGTTAGGGTTAGGGTTAGGGTTAGGGTTAGGGTTAGGGTTAGGGTTAGGGTTAGGGTTAGGGTTAGGGTTAGGGTTAGGGTTAGGGTTAGGGTTAGGGTTAGGGTTAGGGTTAGGGTTAGGGTTAGGGTTAGGGTTAGGGTTAGGGTTAGGGTTAGGGTTAGGGTTAGGGTTAGGGTTAGGGTTAGGGTTAGGGTTAGGGTTAGGGTTAGGGTTAGGGTTAGGGTTAGGGTTAGGGTTAGGGTTAGGGTTAGGGTTAGGGTTAGGGTTAGGGTTAGGGTTAGGGTTAGGGTTAGGGTTAGGGTTAGGGTTAGGGTTAGGGTTAGGGTTAGGGTTAGGGTTAGGGTTAGGGTTAGGGTTAGGGTTAGGGTTAGGGTTAGGGTTAGGGTTAGGGTTAGGGTTAGGGTTAGGGTTAGGGTTAGGGTTAGGGTTAGGGTTAGGGTTAGGGTTAGGGTTAGGGTTAGGGTTAGGGTTAGGGTTAGGGTTAGGGTTAGGGTTAGGGTTAGGGTTAGGGTTAGGGTTAGGGTTAGGGTTAGGGTTAGGGTTAGGGTTAGGGTTAGGGTTAGGGTTAGGGTTAGGGTTAGGGTTAGGGTTAGGGTTAGGGTTAGGGTTAGGGTTAGGGTTAGGGTTAGGGTTAGGGTTAGGGTTAGGGTTAGGGTTAGGGTTAGGGTTAGGGTTAGGGTTAGGGTTAGGGTTAGGGTTAGGGTTAGGGTTAGGGTTAGGGTTAGGGTTAGGGTTAGGGTTAGGGTTAGGGTTAGGGTTAGGGTTAGGGTTAGGGTTAGGGTTAGGGTTAGGGTTAGGGTTAGGGTTAGGGTTAGGGTTAGGGTTAGGGTTAGGGTTAGGGTTAGGGTTAGGGTTAGGGTTAGGGTTAGGGTTAGGGTTAGGGTTAGGGTTAGGGTTAGGGTTAGGGTTAGGGTTAGGGTTAGGGTTAGGGTTAGGGTTAGGGTTAGGGTTAGGGTTAGGGTTAGGGTTAGGGTTAGGGTTAGGGTTAGGGTTAGGGTTAGGGTTAGGGTTAGGGTTAGGGTTAGGGTTAGGGTTAGGGTTAGGGTTAGGGTTAG
>NW_027601843.1:0-7000 GCF_053455715.1 Rhinoraja longicauda
ACCCTGCACACTTCCCCTCAGACCAGGCCAGGGTAGCATTTATTGTGTCCCATTTGACGGGACGAGCCGCAGCATGGGCCACTGCGGAGTGGTCTCGGGGCTCCACAGTCTGTCAGGATCTAGACCTCTTCCAAAGAACATTTAGCAGTATTTTTGATCACACTTCCTCTGCTAAGGAAGCTTCCCGAGTCTTACTGCAGCTAAAACAGAACACTCGCCCAGTGATAGACTATGCCATTGACTTCCGAACCCTTGCAACAGACAGTGGGTGGAATATGCCTGCACAAGTGGATGCATTCATGAATGGGTTGTCGGAGTCTATAAAGGACAGACTTTCACCTTTTGAGTTACCTAATGATCTAGAGACATTAATTACCAGGGCTATTCGTGTCGATAACAGGATAAAGGAAAAGGAAAGACGCCAGGCTGCTGATCGTCCTCCCAATCACCAGGGGCGCTCCTCCGGGTCTTTCACACCGAAGAAGTCATCGTTCCCATCTCCATCTCCATATCAGCCAAGACACAGGGGTGGGAGCTGCTTTACGAGCTCGTCGTCCATCGTCCACCCTGGGTAGTTCTACGGAACTGGCAAAATTTGCAGCAAAGCGTCAACTACGGTACTCTGGGGCACCAATTGTGTAATGTCCCGTCAGATCTGTTAGTCTTGTGTCATGTTCTGTGTTTAGATTCTCATTTCAGGTCCCTTGACTTCCTGCCATTGTAATTGTCAGCCCCGCCTTGATTGTTTCCACCTGTGTGCCCTTACCTCATGTGTATATATAGTCCACGCCTCCCTTTGTCCTGTGCCAGTTCGTATTGTGATTCATGTGCTCTGATTCATGTGCTCTCGGTCGTAGTATAGCTAGTAAGTAATTTTTGTAACTAATATTTTTGTAGCTGAGTAAGTTTAGAGTTTTTGGTTCGAATCGTAGTGTTCTTTAATGTGAAAATTAAAGAACGCCTTTATTTTCTCCAAATTGACTCTTGTGTGTGAGTCGTGCGTTTGAGTCCAGTTCCTGTGTGCCCCAGAGCATAACAAATTGCCACTTTTGATTGTTGTAGTTGACATACGAAAGAAAGGAAGCCAAGACACAAAGTGCTGGAGGAACTCAGCGGGTCAGGCAGCAATCTGCAGAGGGAATGAACGGACGACTTTATGGATTGGGACACTTCGTCAGACACTCTTAGTTTTAGTTTAGTTTAGCGATACAGCACGGAAACAGGCTCTTTGGCCCACCGGATCCACGCCGACCAGCGATCACCTCGTACACTGGCACTATCCTACACACCATGAACAATTTACAACTTTTACCAAAGCCAATCAACTCACAAACCCACCGCACGTCTTTGGAGTGTGGAAGGAAACCGGAGCACCCAGAGCAAAGCCACACGGTCACGGGGAAAACGTGCAAACTCCGTACAGACAGGACCCGTAGTGAGGATCGAACCTGGGTCTCTGGCGCTGTAAGGCAGCAGCTCTACCGCTGCGCCACCGTGCCACACTTTGTAATTTGCACAAGATTCCAGCATCTGCAGTCCTGTGTATCACCATATCTGCCATATTATTTCATTTCGTGGAGAAGTAGCCTGTAAATGTCAAAGAGTGGTTTTCCATCAACACATGAACTTTGAATACAATTTCAGAATGTTGTGAATTAGTTCTAGACACAACCAAGTGGCACTTACTTTTTTTGCTATTTGATTAAGGAAAGCAATGCATTTACAAACTGCCTTATCACCATGCAGAAATATCTCACTGTTTTGCATTCTTTGATGCACGGTAACTTTGAAGTATGTTGCGCAGACACTCAATTACCTTGTGTTAATATTGCCTTTAAACTGTGAAATGTGAATGATTGGCATTTAGAAAATAAAAGGAGGAACAATTTCTCCCACACCCAATAGAAATATTTCAATAGCCAGTGAATGAAAGAGAAATGCGTAAAATTCAGTGATCTGCCAGAATACATTTAGAACATCGAACATTGAAAAGTTCAGCACAGAAACAGTCCATATGTCTGTCCGAACAAAATGCCAAAATAAACCAGTCTTAACTGCCTACATATAAACGGGGCAGCACGGTGGCGCAGCGGGTAGAGTTCAGCACCAGAGACCCGGGTTCGATCCTGACTATGGGTGCTGTCTGTGCAGAGTTTGTACGTTCTCAATGCGACCGTGTGGGTTTTTCTCCAGATGCTCCAGTTTTCTCCCACACTGCAAAGACGTACAGGGTTGCAGGTTAATTGGCTTTGGTAAGTTGTAAAACAATTGTCCCCAGTGTGTAGGATGGTGTTAGTGTACGGGGTGATCGCTGGTCGGCGTGGACTTGGTAGGCCCAAGGGCCTGTTTCCACGCTGTATCTCTAGTCTAAAGTTAAGTCTAGACTTCTCTCTAAAGTCTAAAAAACCAAGATCTGGTTCTTGTTACTCCACAGTGCAAGGTTACAGGAAGATTTTAATCACCGCACAGTGGCCCAGCTTCAGAGACCCAGGTTCAATCCTGCCCTCTGGCCTTATCTGTATGGAGTTCATATGTTCTCTCTTCAACTGTGTGTTTCCTCGAGTTTCCTTTCACGACTGGTAGACGTGCAAGTTGGCAGGTTAATTGGGCACAGTAACCTGCCCCTTGGAGAGTAGATGGGGAACAGAATCTGAGGGGACTAAAATGAATTTAGTGTAGAATTGGTGTAAATGACGATTTAAAACTGGGTGCTTTACATTGCGATTAGATAGATACTGGATGGCTGGCATGAATGTAGCGACCAAAGGATCTGTTTAGTTTAGTTTAGTTTAGTTTGGAGATACAGCATGGAAACAGGCCCCAGGAGTCGGCTCTGACCATCAATCACCCCATCATACCAGTTCTATGTTATCCCATTTTCTCATCCACTCCCTGCACATTAGGAGCAATTTTACAGAGGGCCAATTAACCTCCAAGCCAACATGTCTTTGGAATGTGGGAGGGAACAGGAGCACCCGGAAGAAACCCACACAGCCACAGGGAAAACGTGCAAACTCCACACAGACAGCACCGGAGGTCAGGATTGAACTCGGTTCTATGGCACTGTGAGGCAGCGGCTCTACCTAGTGTTGTATGATTCCATAACTCTGTTACTTATGCATTTAGAGTCATTTAGAACATTCATAAGTGATAGAAGCAGAATGAGGCCATTCGGCCCACCAAGTCTACTCCGCCGTTCAATCATGGCTGATCTATCTTTCCTTCTGAACCCCATTCTCCTGCCTTCTCCCCATAACCCCTGGCACTCGTACGAATCAAGAATCTATCAATCTCTGCCTTCAAAAATATCCAAAATATCCAGCCTTTTGTGGCAATGAATTCCACTGATTTACCACCCTCTGTCCAAAGAAATTCCTCCTCATCTCCTACGTAACAGAACATCCCTTAATTCTGAGGCTCTCTGGCCTAGTACCTATGGTCCTAGACTCTCCCACTAATGGAAACATACTCTTCACATCCATATTCATAGAATCATAGAGCATGGAAACAGGCCTTCAGCCCAACTTACCCACACGACCAACATGTCCCATCCACTAGTCTCACCTGCCTGTGTCCTCTAAACCTATCCTATCCATGTACCTATCTAAATATTTCTTAATCATTGCGATAGTACCTGCCTCAACTACCTCCTCAGGCCGTTTGTTTCATGCACCCACTACCCTTTATGTAAAAAAGTTACCTTTCAGGTTCCTATTAAATTTATCCCCCCTCAATTTAAACCTATTTCCTTTGGTTCTCAATTCCCCTACTGTGGGCAAGAGACTCTGTGCGTTTACCTGATTTATTCCTCTCATGATTTTGTACAGTTCTCTACGATCACCCCTCATCCTCTTGCGCTCCATTTTACAGTTTTATCTACTAAGCTGCTTTCAGTTCTATCCATTTTATCATCCAGGAATCATCACAACCAATGTTTATACCTAAAATAATCTTAAATTTCTCATTATATTCCTGACCTGACATTCTAACCGGGGAATGGATGGGATGTATTTAACAATGCGCAGTGCTGCTCATCTAAGACACAACTCTCCAAGGTTAATAATCTGCCGCAAAATGGCGATGTGCATTTTATTTGTGCAAACCTGAGGATGTACACAATGTACAGAAGCATTCCGAAGCACCGTTAAATGAAAAGTTCAGCATTTGGGAAAAGCAGAGCAAATCAAGGCTGTGATATATTAAGCGATTGCAGGTGCACCAATTGCCCAAGTTAATGATGTTTTCACAGTACTAAATGACTTCACAGTTCAACAAACAGTTCCCCGACTGGAAAGTGAAATGAATGGCAGATGTGGAATTGTTAACCACTGTGCACGGTTTTGAATTGGGACCAAAACTGCCTCAAAATGGCAGCATTAAATCAAACCTTGTTTCTGTGGACTGCTACATTTTGGAATTTGCCTGGGAAAATAGCAGCACATAATTTATGAATTTTGGAAAGAAAAAATTGCTGACTTTATAATTGGGAGGACAGAATGCACTCTTGATCTGTGATGCAGCCGTTCATTGACAACGCCACTAAAGGATGACGTGCATTTGTAGTAAGGAACTGCAGATGCCGGTTTATACCAAAGATACTAGAGGAGCAAGATGAACCACTCCGTCAAAATCATCTATACTGAAGTGTAGTACGCAAAGGAGCGTAACGTCCGCCATTTTAGTAGGCAAAACCCACCATTCGCTCTGCCTCTCGCAGTGTAATCAGTGTTTTGGGGGAACAGTATGTGTGATGATACCATAAAAATGCAGAATATATCTCATCTATTAATTCACAGATTTTTGTTATTTTTCTTTTAAAATGTTTCTGCAAGTTTCTGCCTAATAATATGGCGCATGACACACTGCGGTTTTTAGGGTCGAGTGGTCTATCTTGCTCCGCTCTATTATCTTTGGTTTATACCGAGGATAGACACAATGTGCTGGAGTAACCTAGCAGGTCAGGCAGCATCTCTGGATAAAAAGGGTGGGTGACGTTTCGGGAGGGGACCCTTCTTCAGCATTAGAAGGGTCCCGGCCCAAAGTGTCAACCATCCTTTTTATCCAGAGGTGCTGCCTGCTGAGTTACTCCAGCACTCTGTGTCCATCAATAACAAGTATTCAATTTGCGCAACCATTTACTGGACTTTTTTACCACTGTAAATAAAATAAATCATGCGTGCTCACCCCACTGTGAGTGTCGGTGTGGTCACTGCCAAACCTGGTGTTAACCCTGACGCTACCATAAAAGATGTGGCGACCTTGTCTGCTACATCAGATGGATGCAGGAGTAAATAGGGACCTTTCAGGGGAGCCACTTTCAAGGCACTCTTCCTGTTAGTCTCAAACATTTTTGCCTCATATTTTATTTGACCCAAACGTTTAACTGAGTGTCCCATGTTCCTTTCACCGTTCACTGGAGGGAACTTTTTATTTTAATTTTTCCTCCCTGCCCCAGCCACGATCTTGCAAATCCGCCAGTTCTCCCCTCAACATTTTTGGCTGCGTCGTGAACAATCCACAACTCTCCAGCGTGATCTTAGGAATGAGTTGAATTAGGTGCAGAGTTGGCACAGCACAGTTCATAATAACCTGTAAAGTTAATCCTTTAGTCTGGGGATTTCCTGGTT
The DNA here is from genome assembly GCF_053455715.1 of Rhinoraja longicauda. Lineage (NCBI taxonomy): Eukaryota > Metazoa > Chordata > Chondrichthyes > Rajiformes > Arhynchobatidae > Rhinoraja > Rhinoraja longicauda. The sequence continues at coordinate 5,628 of NW_027601843.1, forward strand.
CAGCTAACAGGGTTCGGAACCAGAGAACAGACACCACAGAGCAATTGGAAAATAATGATTGGAAAATAATAATAAGATACAGGGACAATTTCTTCCCAGCTGTTATCAGGCAACTGAACCATCATATCAACAACCAGAGAGTGGTCCTGAGCTACTATCTACCTCAATGAAGACCCTCGGACTATCTTTAACCTGCCATGACCAGAGTATACTCTGTGGTGGCACTGATCAGGTTGATTAGACTTTACTGGACTTTATCTTGCATTGAACGTTATTCCCTTTATCATGTTTCTGAACACTGTGGATGGCTTGATTGTAATCATGTAGAGTGTTTCTGCTGACTGGATAGCATGCAACAAAATCTTTTCACTGCACTTTGGTGCACATGACAATAAACTAAAGTAAATAATGTTAAAGGGATGTATATCAAATTGATAAGGCTTAGATCGGTGCAGAAGGCAATAGGGCGTGAGAGTGGGGTGGTGGGTGGGGAAAGGGACTCTTAAAAACCATTAAGGACACCTATGTTTGTAAGTATTATTTGCATTTAATGTGCTTCTCCACACTTTTAATTGGCGAGCATGTTCCTTGATAATAGACATTTGGTCCATCAATTCAAAGACAGCATTCTTATGTTGGAAAGTTGTTTCTCGCCTCAGGTCACCCCATCCACATTTCCTTTCTTTCCGTCTCATTAGTTTTTCTAGCTGAACCTTAAGTGCTACACTCCTTAACTGCTCCTTGACGTAGCTAGATCCATGTTCTAACCATTAGGTATGACAGACCTGGGGCAGCACAGTGGCACAGCGGTGGAGTTGCAGCCTTACAGCGCTTACAGCACCAGAGACCCGGGTTTGAAGCTGGCTATGGGTGCTTGTCTGTACGGAGTTTGTACGTTCTCCCCGTGACTGTATGGGTTTTCTTCAAGAACTTCGGTTTCCTCCCACACACCAAAGATGTACAGGTTTGTAGGTTAATTGGCTTGGTATAAATGTGAAATTTGTCCCTCATGTTGGGTAGTGTTAATGTGTGGGGATCACTGGTCAGTGTGGAATCAGTGGGCCAAAGGGCCTGTATCCGCATTGTATCTCTAAACTAAACGAAACTGAACTAAACCTATATCCCTTCCCCTGTTCCCTTCCACCTATATACCTTCATCAACATTTACATTCCACTCCTTTTCTCTTACTTACCCTTTTTACTGCCAGCCTTTGTCACTTACTCCACCCATCCACCAATCAAAAACCCCTCACCTGCATCCACCGATCACCAGACTTTTTCCAGGCCTCAACTCCCTTTTCCAGCTTTCTCCCCCCCCTACTATAATCAGTCTGAAGAGGGGTTCCGGCTCGGATTGTCACTTGTTCATTCCC
>NW_027601843.1:7500-22498 GCF_053455715.1 Rhinoraja longicauda
CTGATGATTCAGTTGTCTGAAGACAGCTGGCAGGAAACTGTCCCTGAATCTGGAGGTGTGCGTTTTCAACTTCTGTACCTCTTGCCTGATGGGAGTGGGAGTGGCCGGGGTGGGACTTGTCCTTGATTGTGCTGCTGGCCTTGTTCTACGGTACCTCACCTCACAGTGCTTGCGGGGAATGGGTTTATCTGAAAACTGCAAGAGCAATTGAAGAGTGACTTAATCTTATAAATCTGGCTAATTGTTGTTCCTCGTTGACATTTTAATCATCAGCAACTTCACTAAAGCCACGAAAATAAATGAAATGATGGCAAATGTTGCTACAAAAACAATCATTTTAAATAGTTCCGAAATAAAATCAGTCAGAATATATCAGATTGCCTTGTTCTTTCTCCCTCCTCCCGTATATTTCAGTGGAAGATGATTTTTTAAAGAGTCAATTGCTATAAATAAGCAGACTCCAAAGTTCCAAACATTTTAACTTCCCTTCCCATTCCCAAACTGACCTTTCTGTCCTGGGCCTCCCCTACTGTCAGAGTGAGGCCACACACAAATTGGAGGAACAGCACCTCATATTTTGCATGGGCAGTTTACAACCCATCAGTATCAACGTTGATTTCTCTAATTTCAAATAACCCCTGCGTTCCCCCTCTCCCCCCTCCCCTACCCTAGACGTCCTACTAGTTCCACTGTTCGCATCCTTGTATCCCTTCATTTTCACCTCTTCCCCAGCCAACAATGGGCCATTGTGGGCTCCACCCTTCCTTAGCCATCTGACACACTGAGTTACTCCAGCATTTTGTGTCTATCTTCCAAAGTTTAGGAAACATCTTATCTGAGTACTTAATATTTCTCTCTCTGCTGCCGACAGGATCAATTCTAAAGCTCTTTCAATACAACCTAAATCTACCAACCTAACAACTTCACCATACACCTCCGCCCCCTTTGGAAAATTAAACTTCCCTATCATGCTGTAATAAAAATAAACTGCCGATTTTCCCTCACAGATAGCCACAACATTCTGGAGTAACTCAGCGGGTCGAGAAGCAGCATCGCTGGAGAAAATGAATAGGTGACTTCACCTCTCCATGTTCTCCAGAGATACTGCCTGTGCCACTGAGTACCTCCAGCACTTTGTGTCTATCTTCCCCGTCATGTTCCTTACTATTGCTCCTAAATACAAACTTCTGTTTGGAGATCCCCGAGGAACTGCAAGTGTTGGAATCGAGCAAATCATCAAGTCCTGGAGGAACTATTCTTCCTATTGAGGGCGTGTCAGCGTAGGTTTACTAGGTTAATTCCCGGAATGGCGGGACTGTCGTATGTTGAAAGACTGGAGCGACTAGGCTTGTACACACTGGAATTTAGAAGGATGAGAGGGGATCTTATTGAAACATGTAAGATTATTAAGGGATTGGACGCGCTAGAGGCAGGAAACATGTTCCCAATGTTGGTGGAGTCCAGAACCAGGGGGCACAGTTTAAGAACAAGGGGTAGGCCATTTAGAACAGAGACGAGGAAAAACTTTTTCAGTCAGAGAGTTGTGAATCTGTGGAATTCACTGCCTCAGAAGGCAGTGGAGGCCAATTCTCTGAATGCATTCAAGAGAGAGCTAGATAGAGCTCTGAAGGATAGCGGAGTCAGGGGGTATGGGGAGAAGGCAGGAACGGGGTACTGATTGAGAATGATCAGCCATGATCACATTGAATGGCGGTGCTGGCTCAAAGGGCCGAATGGCCTCCTCCTGCACCTATTTACCTATTGTCTATTGTCTATTGTCTATTGTCTATTGTCTATTGTCTATTGTCTATTGTCTATTGGAACTCAGCAGATCAGTCAGCATCTGGGGAGGGAATGGACAGATGACGTTTTTGATCAGGAAACCGGAGCACCCGGAGAAAACCCACGTGGTCACGGGAAGAATGCGCAAACTCCGTACAGGCAGCACCCGTAGACAGGATCAAACTGATCTGGCACTGTAAGGCAGCAGATCTACTGCTGAGCCACTGAGCTGGTCTACCAGTTGTCCCATTGTGCCACTCCCTTTATCTCTATAAGAATTACTTTTTGAGTCAAAGTACAACATACTCACCCTACTACACGGCACACCTGGAGCATCCTTTACTATTTTAATTTTTAAAGCAGAATGAAATGAAAATCTCATTGTTCTTGTTCCTGGAATATTTGATGAAAACAATATTCCATATTCATTCACCGTTAAACTGTATATGCCACTGTTACATTTTGTTATTTCCTTCTCTTCAAATGTCAAATCATGGTGTGTAATGAACACAATCTGAATAATCAAGTTAAGATTCATTGAGATTTTCTCTAAAATATGAGCATTGCAGATTTTTTAACATAAATATTACTTTATTTATAGAAATATGCAAATACATAATACATATGTCACCATTCTCAGTACAAGCAATGTCATTATGTTTACATTATCTAAGTATGATATAAGGTTTGCTTAATGCAAACATGAAAGAGACTCAGCCAGGTCGATCATGGGCACAGCCCTCCCCTCCATCCAAAACATTCACATGAGGTGCTGCCTCAAGAAGGCAATAGACAATAGACAATAGACAATAGGTGCAGGAGTAGGCTATTCGGCCCTTCGAGCCAGCACCACCATTCAATGTGATCATGGCTGATCATTCTCAATCAGTATCCCGTTCCTGCCTTCTCCCCATACCCCCTAACTCCGCTATCCTTAAGAGCTCTATCTCGCTCTCTCTTGAAAGCATTCAGAGAATTGGCCTCCACTGCCTTCTGAGGCAGAGAATTCCACAGATTTACAACTCTCTGACTGAAAAAGTTTTTCCTCATCTCCGTAAGGCGGCATCTATCATTAAGGATCTCCACCATCCAGACCATGGCCTCTTCTCACAATTGGGCAGAAGCCTGAAGACCCACACCACCAGACTCAGGAGCACTGTGTGCAGTTCTGGTTGCCCCAGTACAGGAAGGTGCAGAGGAGGTTTACCAGAATCTAGATTAGGACCTGGATAAGAGGGTTTCCATTAAAGGGAGAGGTTGAATAGACTTGGATTGATTTCTCTGGAACGTCAGAGGTTGAGGGGAGACTTGATAGAAGTACGTAAAATTATGATAGGCGTAGATAGGAAGTCAGAACCTTTATCCCAGGGAGGAAATGTACAACACGAGAGGGCAAAGCTGTAAGGTGAGAGGGGGAGCGTTTAATGGAGATGCGCGGGGCAAGTTTTTTACACAGAGAATGGTGGGGACCTGGAACACACTGCCAGGGGTGGTGGTGGAGGCAGATACGATAGTGGCATTAGAGAGACTTTTAGATAGACACATGGCAGTGCAGGGAACAGAGGGATACGGATCATGTACAGGCAGGTGAGACCAGCTTAACTTGGCATCATGTTCAGCACAAAGATTCTGTGCTGTACTGTTCTACTTTTTATTTTCTAATAGCTACGTTCCTGCAACTACCAGGTTCTTGAACTAATTTACACAACCCTAATCCTACCTCGACAACAAAGATTTGCAAGTTGGTAGGTCATTTAGTAGCAATAAATTTGCTCCAAGTGTGCAGGTGAGCAGAAGGATCTGGGGGAAGCTAGAGTCATAGAGTGATACAACACGGAAACAGGTCCCATCAGCCCAACTCTTTCATGCCGTCCAAGATACCCCATCCATGATAGACCCACCTGCCCACGTTTGGCCCATATCCCTCCAAAGCTTTCCTATCCGTGTACCTGTCCAAGTGTCTTTGAAATGCTGCATCAACTACCTCCTCTGGCAGCTTGTTCCACATACCCATCGCCTTCTGAGTGAGAATGTTGTCCCTCAGGTTCATATTAAATCTTGCTCCACTCCCATTTAACATATATCCTCTGGTTCTCCCTTTCCCAATTCCTAACTCGTGGTGCAAGGCTATCTGCATCTGCATGCCATTTTAACTTCACAGGGAATCCCTAGTGTGGAATCTTATTAAATATCTTCAAAAATCCACATTGACAACATCCACAGGCACTTCAAGCTTACCATATTAATAGGCTCCTCATTAAATTCAATGAGATTAGTCAGATATAACCCACCTTTGACAAAACCATGCTGACACTCTTTGGTCAACTCCTGCTTATCCATCCGTACTGTAATTTTAATTTGTCTGGTGCATTGTTGAAACTCTGGCATAGTTCCAGAGAATATTGCTGTTGGGCAAGGCTTCGAGCGAAAAGCAATAGTCATGATCCAAAACGCCACCTATCTATCTTCTTCTTGCGTTTGAGGCAGCAGAAGTTATGAAGCTGCTTCTGCTTCTGCTGTCTCTGTTTGTTGTCGTCCGCCTGACTGAGGTCAGTTGACAGGGCTCACCACGGGGAGGTCGACAATGTTCTCCAGAGATGCTGCCTGACCAATTGAGCTACCCCAGTGCTTGTCAGAGCTACAGTGTTGGAAAGATGTGCAGATCTTCACTTTACCTTCAAAAATAAGCCTTTTCTTTGTTAATTTAGGGACATAGTGCAATTGGAAAATTACTGAGGCATGGCCTGATTTCAGAACCATTGACCCATACAGGGCGGCACGGTGGCGCAGCGGTAGAGTTGCTGCCTTACAGCGATTGCAGCGCCGGAGACTCAGGTTCGATCCTGACTACGGGCGCCGTCTGTACAGAGTTTGTACGTTCTCCCTGTGACCTGCGTGGGTTTTCTCCGAGCTCTTCGGTTTCCTCCCACACTCCAAAGACGTACAGGTATGTAGGTTAATTGACTGGGTAAAATGTAAAAATTGTCCCTAGTGTGTGTAGGATAGTGTTAATGTGCGGGGATCGCTGGGCGGCGTGGACTCGGTGGGCCGAAGGGCCTGTTTCCGCGCTGTATCTCTAAAATAAAAAAAATTGACATGTTCAAATTTCACCTCGACAGATAGGAAATTTAAATTTAAGTAAATGTAGATATTTTAAAAAGAGTGCTGGCTACAGGAACCTACTGGATGGTCTTAACCTTACAGCACCAAAGACCCAGGTTTGATCCTGACTGCGGGTGCTGTCTGTGTGGAGTTTGTACATTCTCCCTGTGACCACGTGGGTTTTCTTTGGGTGCTCCGGTTTCCTCCCGCACTCCAAAAGACGTGCAGGTTTGTAGGTTAATTGGCTTCTGTAAAAAAATGTCCCTGGCCTGTAGGAATGCACACAAATTGTACATATTAGTATATCTGGGATAGAACTAATGTGAAGGGGTGATCAATGGTCAGCACAGACTCGATGGGCTGAAGGGCCTATTTCCACACTGTATCTCTGAACTAAGCTTGGACTAGAGATGCAGCATAGAAATTTCAGAGATATTGATTGATTGAATTGATTGAAACATTTGGCATGGAAATAGGCCTCTCGGCCCATCGAGTCCACGCCAACTATCGGTCACCCGTTCATACCCGAGTTCTACATACTCCGTAGGGGCAATTTATAGAGGCAAACTAATGCACAAGCCTGCACATCTTTGGGATGTAGGAAAAAACTGGAGCACCCGGAGAAAACCCATGCAGTCACAGAAAGGACGTGCAAACTCCACACAGACAGCACCCGAGTTCAGGATTGAACCAGGGTCTCTGGCGCTGTGAGGCAGTGGCTCTACCAGCTGTGCCACTGGTTCAACAGTGTCCTGTAAAGAAGCAAATCCACCATCATCACTAAGTCTGGGTCTGTGCATGACTCCACACCAACCATTGTGCTCATTCTAAACTGCTTCCTCAGCACATGGGCAATTAGGATGGCATAGTTGCGCAGCTGCAGAGTTGCTGCCTTAAAGGCCAGATGCCCCGTGTTCAATCCCGACAACGGATGCTGTCTGTGTGGAGTTTGCATGTTCTCCCTGTGATCACATGGGTTTTCCCCTGGTTTCATCCCACATCCCAAAGACATGCAGGTTTGTTGGTTTAAATGGCTTCCGTAAATTGTCCCCAGTGTGCAGGATAGAACTGTCGTATGGGTGATCGATGGTCGGCGCGGACCCGATGGGCAGAAGGGCCTGTTTCCACATTGTATCTCTGAACTAAACTAAACCGAACAATAAAGTGGCAAGTCTGAAGCCTGAAGAAAGGTCTCGACCCAAAAGGTCACCTGTTCCTTTTCTCCCCGGCGATGCTGCCTGACCCAGCGGGTTACTCCAGCATTTTGTGTTTATCTTCAATAAAATAGAAATTCCAGTGAGGTTAAATCCAGAGAACAATTTTTTTAAAAAGCAATTACTTTAATGGGCTAAAAAGCATGACTAGTTTTGGGGAATTTGAAAAGAACTGTTGCACTCTATGAGGTTTGATTCTGGAGATAAGTATTGCGTGGAATTTGCCCCCAAGCTGTGGTTGCCTTATTACAATTTATTCAATCAATACAAGGATGGGTAGAGTAATAAAAAATGGAATTGCTGTTTTACCTTGCCATGGAAGGAGAATCCTTTGTCAATACTTATTTGCATTTAATCTGATCTGTACAAATCTTCAGTGGAATATTATTTTACAAAATGGAAACAATATCGTATGATGTTCAAATCAACTGATTAAGGTGCAGTTTGAGCACATTTTATTATCAGGTTTAACTTTCAGAAAGATTGAAGTATTTTCAGTAAATTCAGTATTTTGTCTCAAATTTGGGACTCCTTAAAATCGTGGCTTACGGCAATTCCCGTGACATCTTTAACAAATAGAAACAATCCAACTCGCACTTTAAAATGGTCTTGGTCAACTTGAGAGCATTAATGAAGTGCGCTCCAATTCACAGAGTTTTCATGTTCTCAATGTGACCATGTACTTACTGCAAGTTTCTCAGAGTTATCTAGCTCCCTCCACAGCATGTTGGTATAATAAAAATGCTGATTTATACCCAAAGATGGACGGCGAGACCAAGCGTAGAGTCAGTGACCGCTTCGCAGAACACTTGCGCTCGGCCTGTCAAGGCCGGCTGGATCTCCCAGTTGCTAGCCACTTCAACTCCCTCCTCCCGTTTCCACACTGACTGACCTTTCTGCCCTGGGCCTTCTCCAGGGTGAGGCCGCATGTAAACTGGAGGAACAGCTCTTCATGTTTCACTTGGGTAGCTTACAACCCAGCAGTACGAATGTTGAATCTCTAACTTTAGGTAATTTAAACAAACACTCCCCTTCCTCCAATAAATGGTGTAAGAAAATAACTGCAGATGCTGCAGTTATAACGGAAGAAGGGTCTCGACCCGAAACGTCACCCATTCCTTCTCTCCTGAGATGCTGCTTGACCTGCTGAGTTACTCCAGCATTTTATGAAATAAACCCCTTCCTCCAATAAATGTTGGTTAACCAGTTCCAAACTTTCCCTAGACCTCCTCAAAGACATGCATGCTGATAGGTTAATTGGTCACGACTAATTGTCCCTCGCGTACAGATTTAGTTTAGAGATACAGCATGGAAACACGCCGTTCGACCCAAGGAGTCCGGGCCGACCATTGATCACCCGTTCACATTAGTTTAATCCTGGGTACATTCATGTGTAGGATTAGACAATAGACAATAGACAATAGACAATAGGTGCAGGAGGAGGCCATTCAGCCCTTCGAGCCAGCATCACCATTCAATGCGATCATGGCTGATCATTCTCAATCAGTACCCAGTTCCTGCCTTCTCCCCATACCCCCTCACTCCGCTATCCTTAAGAGCTCTATCCAGCTCTCTCTTGAAAGCATCCAACAAACTGGCCTCCACTGCCTTCTGAGGCAGAGAATTCCACACCTTCACCACTCTCTGACTGAAAAAGTCCTTCCTCATCTCCGTTCTAAATGGCCTACCCCTTATTCTTAAACTGTGGCCCCTTGTTCTGGACTCCCCCAACATTGGGAACATGTTTCCTGCCTCTAATGTGTCCAATTCCCTAATTATCTTATATGTTTCAATAAGATCCCCCCTCATCCTTCTAAATTCCAGTGTATATAAGCCTAATTGCTCCAGCCTTTCAACATACGACAGTCCCGCCATTCCGGGAATTAACCTAGTGAACCTACGCTGCACGCCCTCAATAGCAAGAATATCCTTCCTCAAATTTGGAGACCAAAACTGCACACAGTACTCTAGGTGCGGTCTCACCAGGGCCCGGTACAACTGTAGAAGGACCTCTTTGCTCCTATACTCAACTCCTCTTGTTATGAAGGCCAACATTCCATTGGCTTTCTTCACTGCCTGCTGTACCTGCATGCTTCCTTTCAGTGACTGATGCACTAGGGCACCCAGATCTCATTGAACATCCCCTCTTCCTAACTTGGCACCATTCAGATAATAATCTGCCTTTCTATTCTTACTTCCAAAGTGAATAACCTCACACTTATCTACATTAAACTGCATCTGCCATGTATCCGCCCACTCACACAACCTGTCCAAGTCACCCTGCAGCCTTATTGCATCTTCCTCACAATTCACACTACCCCCCAGCTTAGTATCATCTGCAAATTTGCTAATGGTACTTTTAATCCCTTCATCTAAGTCATTAATGTATATCGTAAATAGCTGGGGTCCCAGCACCGAACCTTGCGGTACCCCACTGGTCACTGCCTGCCATTCCGAAAGGGACCCATTTATCCCCACTCTTTGCTTTCTGTCTGTCAACCAATTTTCTATCCATGTCAGTACCCTACCCCCAATACCATGTGCTCTAATTTTGCCCACTAATCTCCTATGTGGGACCTTGTCGAAGGCTTTCTGAAAGTCGAGCGAGGTACACCACATCCACTGACTCTCCCCTGTCAATTTTCCTAGTTACATCCTCAAAAAATTCCAGTAGATTTGTCAAGCATGATTTCCCCTTCATAAATCCATGCTGACTCGGAATGATCCTGTTACTGCTATCCAAATGCTCAGCAATTTCGTCTTTTATAATTGACTCCAGCATCTTCCCCACCACTGATGTCAGACTAACTGGTCTATAATTACCCGTTTTCTCTCTCCCTCCTTTCTTAAAAAGTGGGGATTAGTGTGTATTCATCCACACTGGGGATATTTTTTACAGAAGCCAATTAGTCTACAAACCTGCATGTCTTTAGGATATGGGAGGAAATCGGAGCACATGGAGAAAACCCATGCAGTCACAGGGAGAATGTACAAACTCCATTCTTCTCTGGCAGAGCCTGGTTCGAGCCTGGGCCTCTACCACTGTGCTGCCCGAGATGAGAGGTAGAAATGGGAAGAATTAATGGGAATGAGGGGGGAAAATATTGGGATTAGTGCTGGATTAACATAAATGGGTGTTTGATGGTTGGTGCTATTGGGCTGACGGCCTTTGACAGAGCTGTAAGACTCCCTGATTGTGGTTTCTATGGTGTGGATTTAAGGTGAGGAAATGATTTAATTTTCTTCAATTATGGGACACGATAAAGCAGATAGAATGGAGGTAAACAAGGAGAGCTGGATCAAGTATTAAAAATGGAAATGCAGCATGGATTAGGGGATAAAATAATTCAAGCAATTGGATAAAACTGGGGTTAATTCAATTCACTTTGAAATTGGAAGCAAAGCTGAGACACATGCTTAATGAATGGATGAGATGCAAGGCGTGTTGCGTTCTGGAGAAAAAGCATTGACTGGATGTTCAGGGATGCAGGGATGACATGTTCAGGGATGCAGGCAAGAGAGCGTTGCTGAATATTCATTTTTACTGCTTGATGTAGCATTCAACAATATGAAGCCAGTATCTTCAACAAGGCTCCCTATGTGCAGAGAGTGATTAAGGAGAGGTGCTTTGGATTTTAGGTGTGAAATTAGTTCTGTTTGAAGTTGGTAACCAGTGTACAAGGAGAATTGGGATTATTTTTAAAGAGAGCATTAACCATTTCTAAGGCTATCACAAAGCATCTTCTAAACTGGCACTCTGGTGCAAGGTACAATCCCTCGAATGCCTGGTGGGATGAACATTGAACTAGTTCATCAGCTATTCTTTAAAACAAAACGCAGAATGCTGGAGTAACTCGACGGCTCAGGCAGCATGTGTGAGGGGCATGGATAGGCAAGGTTTTGGGTTGGGACCCTTCTTCCGATTCGAAATGTCGCCTATCCATTCCCTCCATAGATGCTGCCTGACCTTCTAAGTTACTCCAGCACTTTGCGTTTTTCTCAGGGTTCCAGAACCTGCTTCAGTTCATAATAACAAGAAACTGCAGATGCTGGTTTATACTAAAGATAGACACAAAATGCTGGAGTAACCAAGCGTGGAACAGTGGCAGAGTTGCTGACTCACAGCGCCAGTGACCCGGGTTCGATCCTGACTATAAGTGCTGTCTGTACGGAGTTTGGATGTTCTCCCTATAACCGCATGGGTTTACTCCCACACTCCAAAGACGTAAAGGTTTGTAAGTTTATTGGCTTCGGTAAAAATTGTAAATTGTTTCACGTGTGTAGGATAGTGCTGGTGTACAGGGTCAGCTGGTCGGCATGGACTCGGTGGGCCGAAGGGCCTGTTTCCTGTGTCTAACTTGTGTCAATTCGTTTAGTCAAGACAAATTTGTTAGGCTCTCTACATCTTTTTCAGACTTGTGAGGAGAAAGTGTGTCATTGAAAAATATCACACACGTGAAGTTAAGTTTGTTTTCTCCTCTTCAAAACTCAGATGGCTTTGTGAATTGCCTTCAGTCTTGATAAAAAGTCGATTGTTGGCAATAATGTAATCAGGGCATATATATATATAATATATAGTATAAGAAAATAACTGCAGATGCTGGTACAAATCGATTTATTCACAAAATGCTGGAGTAACTCAGCAGGTCAGGCAGCATCTCGGGAGAGAAGGAATGGGTGACGTTTCGGGTCGAGACCCTTCTTCAGACTGATGTTTAATCAGGGCAAGCATGATCGATATCTTGCCTGCCTCTAATGAGTTGTGTGAGGAGAGATATCGATCACATCTTATTGAGATGATGACGTGAAAATTTGTGCAATTTGTGGCCTTTTCCCTTTCAAAAAAAAAAAATAATATTCCCTATAGCCTTTTTATGGTTGAGGAAATGAAATAAAGCAGCTTGATGTTATCCTGTCAAACTGCAGTATATTTTTATTTTCACTGCCAGTTACAAGATAAATGGTGCTAATTGTAGCAGGATTAATAAGGAAATTGCAAGTAACCACAAGAGAGAGCTTTAGTCCCAAACATCACCAGCTGCATCTACAAGGTCTCCCCTTTGCGTATTTGTCATGAGTCTGTGTGTTGGCAATTCTACAGCGTTCACGATGTGGGATTCTAAGGGGGCAGTTGTTGCACAAAACACAAAGTCCTGGAGGATCACAGCTGGTCGGGGGGGGGTTCAGGCTATTACGGTGACCATAGTGGGCCGCCCGCGGCGGCAAACAGATCCGGCGAGCCGCGGCCACACCTCGGCAGCCCGCCTGGCTCTGGCGCGGCGGAACCAGTAACCCACCTGGCTCGACCCTTAAGACCGGGGGGAAGCGGGGAGAAGGATGGAGGGAGTCAGTAACGGCAGCGGACGCTGGACAAATGGTGATTTTCAAGATGGCGGCGCGTGGAGGAGAGGATCGGTGTTGCCAGGACAACGGGCCTTCAAGGCCAAATAAGACTGCACTCTTAAGAACTTTGACACAATGTGGGTGCCGGAAAGGTGGCGACTCTTATGTACTGTCTCAGTGAAGTCACCCATTCCTTCCCTCCAGAGATGCTGCCTGACCCGCTGAGTTACTCCAGCATTTTGTGAATAAATGTCTCAGTGAAGTCTACTATTACACTACAACTGGTGCACTTTTGGACTTATTTATGATTGTGTTCACCTGTAGCCTGGTTTTACTGGATTGTATGCAAAACAAAGAATTTCACTGCACCTAGGTACTTATGACAATAAAGTATCATCTTCATCACCGAGGGGCAGCTGATAGAGCTGCTGCCCCACAGCACCAGAGACACAAATTCAATCCTTCCTTCAGCTGTTGTCTGAGTGGAGTTTGTACGTTCTCCCTGTGACTGTGTGGGTTTTTGCCCCGAATGCTCCGGTTTCTTCCCACATGCCAAAGACATGTGGATTTGTAAATCTCTGTAAATTGCCCCTCGTGTGTAGGAGGTGGATGGGAAAGTGGGATAAGATAGAACTATTGTGAATGGGTGATCGATTGTCGCTTGGCTTGGGTGCCATCTTGGATATGTAGATGGATTAGCATTGACTGGAACCAGACAAGTTCAGGGATGCAGGCAAGAGAACCAGAACTTTGCTGATTATTTTTTTTTAACTGGTAAATGTAGCATTCAACAGTATGAAGCCAGTATCTTCAACAAGGCTCCTTATGTGCAGAGAGTGATTAAGGCGAGGTGCTCTAGGCTTTAAGTGCTAAATTAGATACTGGTGTTTAGGTATAATAAAAATGTTAGGTGTAATGAAAAAAGTCCAGTTCGATCCTGACTACGGGTGCCGCCTGTACGGAGTTTGTACGTTTCTCCCCATGACCTGCGTGTGTTTTCTCCGAGATCTTCGGTTTCCTCCACACTCCAAAGACGTCCAGGTTTGTAGGTTAATTGGCTTGGTATGAATGTAATATTGTCCCTATTGTGTGTAGGGTAGTGTTAATGTGCGGGGATCGCTGGTCGATGCGGGCCCGGTGGGCCGAAGGGCCTGTTTCCGTGCTGTATCTCTAAACTAAACTAAATCATATAAAACGATGAACTAAACTAAACTATACTAAACTAAATGAACAACCTCTGCCATTCCGCAGACACCAATCCAAATTTGTCCAGCCTCTCCTTATAACTAATACCCTCCCATCCAGCAGCATCCTGGTGAAGAAGTAGAAATAGGGAACTGCAAATGCTAGTTTAATGCATAAAAGGACACAAAGTGCTGGAGTAACTCAACAGGCCAGGCAGCATCTCTGGAGAACGTGGATAGGTGACGTTTCACAGAGTGCTGGAGTAACTCAGCGGGTCAGGCAGCATCTCTGGAAGAACATGGATAGGCGATAAGCACCCAGACGTTAGCTTTTCACCGTATCTCAGTACACGTGACAATAGCAAACCAAAACTTAAATCTAAACTTCAGAAGAGTGCTACTCATGTTGGGACCTGATTTAAACAGAACTGTGTGGCTGTATTAAAGAGTAATCCAAATTTAAAGCAGTGAAGTGTATGAGAAAAAGAGAATGAAGGAGATTGGAGTTGGACAAATCAACAGAAGAACCTTTTTTAATAAATAAATGCAGGAAATGCAGGAAACATACAACAGGGCAGGTAGCATCTATGTGAAGAGAAACAAAGTTAATATCCTTTGGTCAAAAACCCCTTCATCAGAACTTGGATAACAGGTTATTAGGTTAGTTTTAAGTTGCAGTGAGTGTGGCGGAGATATGGGCAGGATAATAGGAATCTCTCTGATAGGGTGGGGCCCAGGATTGCTGTGATGGTAAACTGTTCATAAATCCATCTGGCTGATAGATTATTAAAGAATGGGAGAGAGAGACAGGGACAGGGAGTGAAAGGGAGAGAGGGGATGAGCTAGGAAGAGAGAAAGGAAGAGAGAAAAGAAGAGAGAAAGTAAGAGAGAGAGAGAGAGAGAGAGAGAGAGAGAGAGAGAGAGAGAGAGAGAGAGAGAGAGAGAGAGAGAGAGAGAGAGAGAGAGAGAGAGAGAGAGAGAGAGAGAGAGAGAGAGAGAGAGAGTTGGTTGGTTGGTTGGTTGGTTGGTTGGTTGGTTGGTTGGTTAGTTAGTTAGTTAGTTGGTTGGTTGGTTGGTTGGTTGGTTAGTTAGTTCGTTAGTTAGTTAGTTAGTTAGTTAGTTAGTTAGTTAGTTAGTTAGTTATTTAGTTAGTTAGTTAGTTAGTTAGTTAGTTAGTTAGTTAGTTAGTTAGTTAGTTAGTTAGTTAGTTAGTTAGTTCGTTAGTTAGTTAGTTAGTTAGTTAGTTAGTTAGTTAGTTAGTTAGTTAGTTAGTTAGTTGGTTGGTTGGTTGGTTGGTTGGTTAGTTAGTTAGTTCGTTCGTTAGTTAGTTAGTTAGTTAGTTAGTTAGTTAGTTAGTTAGTTAGTTAGTTAGTTAGTTAGTTAGTTAGTTAGTTAGTTTAGTTAGTTAGTTAGTTAGTTAGTTAGTTAGTTAGTTAGTTAGTTAGTTAGTTAGTTAGTTAGTTAGTTAGTTAGTTAGTTAGTTAGTTAGTTAGTTCACGGACTCGCCGGCCGCCTGTATTTTCTGATGTGCGGAAGAGTCCGTGTTCCATATGTACATGGAGTGTGTGAGGTTGCCTGCCCCTGTATGAGTATCTGAAAGGGTTGCTCCTCAAGTTTTGGCTGCATTTCAGTCCTACGATACTGGTGTTTGGGCTCGGGGCTGGGAGTGTGGGAAGGCCGGTCAGGAGGGTGGGATTTCCCTGTCGGTTTGCTCCTGGGCCAGTTAGACCTACTCGATGAGTACTGCCAAGATGGCCATTCGCGGGTCCAGGCAGCGGGCGGTCGATGGTCGTGCCAGAGTTGGCTGCCTCCCCCTCTTCCGGGCCTACGTCCGTGTGCGCGTGACCCTAGAGAGGGAACACGCGGTGTCCACAGGGACTCTCGATGCCTTCCGTGAACGCTGGTCACCGCGGGGGTTGAGAGCATTGTAAATAATGAAGGCAACATTGTATTATAATGATTACTTGATATTTTGTAACCTCTGAATGTGGTTTTGATGTGATGTATCATGCGTTTGTGCTGAATAAAGTAATTGAAAAGGAAAAAAAAAAGGGAGAGGGAGAGAGATTAGAGAGAGGGAGAGAGAGGGGAGAGAGAGGGAGAGAGAGGGAAAGAGAGGGAGAGAGAGGGAGAGATTATAGAGGGAGAGAGAGGGAGAGAGATTATAGAGGGGGCGAGAGGGAGAGAGATTATAGAGGGAGAGAGAGAGGGAGAGAGATTATAGAGGGAAAGAGGGAGTGAGAGGGAGAGAGATTATAGAGGGAGAGAGAGAGAGAGAGATTATAGAGGGAGAGAGAGAGGGAGAGAGATGAGAGAGAGGGAAAGAGAGAGAGAGAGATTATAGAGGGAGAGAGAGAGGGAGAGAGATGAGAG
>NW_027601843.1:22998-47000 GCF_053455715.1 Rhinoraja longicauda
CATCTCTCCCTCCTCTCTCTCCCTCTATAATCTCTCTCTCTCTCTCTCCCTCTATAATCTCTCTCCCTCTCACTCCCTCTTTCCCTCTATAATCTCTCTCCCTCTCTCTCTCCCTCTATAATCTCTCTCCCTCTCGCCCCCCTCTATAATCTCTCCCTCTCTCTCCCTCTATAATCTCTCCCTCTCTCTCCCTCTCTTTCCCTCTCTCTCCCTCTCTCTCCCTCTCTCTCCCTCTCTCTAATCTCTCTCCCTCTCCTTTTTTTTTTCCTTTTCAATTACTTTATTCAGCACAAACGCATGATACATCACATCAAAACCACATTCAGAGGTTACAAAATATCAAGTAATCATTATAATACAATGTTGCCTTACATTATTTACAATGCTCTCAACCCCCGCGGTGACCAGCGTTCACGGAAGGCATCGAGAGTCCCTGTGGACACCGCGTGTTCCCTCTCTAGGGTCACGCGCACACGGACGTAGGCCCGGAAGAGGGGGAGGCAGCCAACTCTGGCACGACCATCGACCGCCTCCGCTGCCTGGACCCGCGAATGGCCATCTTGGCAGTACTCATCGAGTAGGTCTAACTGGCCCAGGAGCAAACCGACAGTGGAAATCCCACCCTCCTGACCGGCCTTCCCCACTCCCAGCCCCGAGCCCAAACACCAGTATCGTAGGACTGAAATGCAGCCAAAACTTGAGGAGCAACCCTTTCAGATACCTCATACAGGGGCAGCAACCTCACACACACCATGTACATATGGAACACGGACTCTTCCGCACATCAGAAAATACAGGCGGCCGGCGAGTCCGTGAACTAACTAACTAACTAACTAACTAACTAACTAACTAACTAACTAACTAACTAACTAACTAACTAACTAACTAACTAACTAACTAACTAACTAACTAACTAACTAACTAACGAACTAACTAACGAACGAACTAACTAACCAACCAACCAACCAACCAACCAACCAACCAACTAACTAACTAACTAACTAACTAACTAACTAACTAACTAACGAACTAACTAACTAACTAACTAACTAACTAACTAACTAACTAACTAACTAACTAACTAACTAACTAACTAACTAACTAACTAATAACTAACTAACTAACTAACTAACTAACTAACTAACTAACGAAACTAACTAACCAACCAACCAACCAACCAACCAACTAACTAACTAACTAACCAACCAACCAACCAACCAACCAACCAACCAAACCAACCAACTCTCTCTCTCTCTCTCTCTCTCTCTCTCTCTCTCTCTCTCTCTCTCTCTCCTCTCTCTCTCTCTCTCTCTCTCTCTCTCTCTCCTCTCTCTCTCTCTCTCTCTCTCTCTCTCTCTCTCTCTCTTACTTTCTCTCTTCTTTTCTCTCTTCCTTTCTCTCTTCCTAGCTCATCCCCTCTCTCCCTTTCACTCCCTGTCCCTGTCTCTCTCTCCCATTCTTTAATAATCTATCAGCCAGATGGATTTATGAACAGTTTACCATCACAGCAATCCTGGCCCCACCCTATCAGAGAGATTCCTATTATCCTGCCCATATCTCCGCCACACTCACTGCAACTTAAAACTAACCTAATAACCTGTTATCCAAGTTCTGATGAAGGGTTTTTGACCAAAGGATATTAACTTTGTTTCTCTTCACATAGATGCTACCTGCCCTGTTGTATGTTTCCTGCATTTCCTGCATTTATTTATTAAAAAAGGTTCTTCTGTTGATTTGTCCAACTCCAATCTCCTTCATTCTCTTTTTCTCATACACTTCACTGCTTTAAATTTGGATTACTCTTTAATACAGCCACACAGTTCTGTTTAAATCAGGTCCCAACATGAGTAGCACTCTTCTGAAGTTTAGATTTAAGTTTTGGTTTGCTATTGTCACGTGTACTGAGATACGGTGAAAAGCTAACGTCTGGGTGCTTATCGCCTATCCATGTTCTTCCAGAGATGCTGCCTGACCCGCTGAGTTACTCCAGCACTCTGTGAAACGTCACCTATCCACGTTCTCCAGAGATGCTGCCTGGCCTGTTGAGTTACTCCAGCACTTTGTGTCCTTTTATGCATTAACTAGCATTTGCAGTTCCCTATTTCTACTTCTTCACCAGGATGCTGCCTGGATGGGAGGGTATTAGTTATAAGGAGAGGCTGGACAAATTTGGATTGGTGTCTGCGGAATGGCAGAGGTTGTTCATTTAGTTTAGTATAGTTTAGTTTAGTTCATCGTTTTATATGATTTAGTTTAGTTTAGAGATACAGCACGGAAACAGGCCCTTCGGCCCACCGGGCCCGCATCGCCCAGCGATCCCCGCACATTAACACTACCCTACACACAATAGGGACAATTTTACATTCATACCAAGCCAATTAACCTACAAACCTGGACGTCTTTGGAGTGTGGGAGGAAACCGAAGATCTCGGAGAAAACACACGCAGGTCATGGGGAGAACGTACAAACTCCGTACAGGCGGCACCCGTAGTCAGGATCGAACTGGACTTTTTCATTACACCTAACATTTTTATTATACCTAAACACCAGTATCTAATTTAGCACTTAAAGCCTAGAGCACCTCGCCTTAATCACTCTCTGCACATAAGGAGCCTTGTTGAAGATACTGGCTTCATACTGTTGAATGCTACATTTACCAGTTAAAAAAAAATAATCAGCAAAGTTCTGGTTCTCTTGCCTGCATCCTTGAACTTGTCTGGTTCCAGTCAATGCTAATCCATCTACATATCCAAGATGGCACCCAAGCCAAGCGACAATCGATCACCCATTCACAATAGTTCTATCTTATCCCACTTTCCCATCCACCTCCTACACACGAGGGGCAATTTACAGAGATTTACAAATCCACATGTCTTTGGCATGTGGGAAGAAACCGGAGCATTCGGGGGAAACCCACACAGTCACAGGGAGAACGTACAAACTCCACTCAGACAACAGCTGAAGGAAGGATTGAATTTGTGTCTCTGGTGCTGTGGGGCAGCAGCTGTATCAGCTGCCCCTCGGTGATGAAGATGATACTTTATTGTCATAAGTACCTAGGTACAGTGAAATTCTTTGTTTTGCATACAATCCAGTAAAACCAGGCTACAGGTGATCACAATCATAAATAAGTCCAAAAGTGCACCAGTTGTAGTGTAATAGTAGACTTCACTGAGACATTTATTCACAAAATGCTGGAGTAACTCAGCGGGTCAGGCAGCATCTCTGGAGGGAAGGAATGGGTGACTTCACTGAGACAGTACATAAAGAGTCGCCACCTTTCCGGCACCCACATTGTGTCAAAGTTCTTAAGAGTGCAGTCTTATTTTGGCCTTGAAGGCCCGTTGTCCTGGCAACACCGATCCTCTCCTCCACGCGCCGCCATCTTGAAAATCACCATTTGTCCAGCGTCCGCTGCCGTTACTGACTCCCTCCATCCTTCTCCCCGCTTCCCCCCGGTCTTAAGGGTCGAGCCAGGTGGGTTACTGGTTCCGCCGCGCCAGAGCCAGGCGGGCTGCCGAGGTGTGGCCGCGGCTCGCCGGATCTGTTTGCCGCCGCGGGCGGCCCACTATGGTCACCGTAATAGCCTGAACCCCCCCCCCCCCCGACCAGCTGTGATCCTCCAGGACTTTGTGTTTTGTGCAACAACTGCCCCCTTAGAATCCCACATCGTGAACGCTGTAGAATTGCCAACACACAGACTCATGACAAATACGCAAAGGGGAGACCTTGTAGATGCAGCAGGTGATGTTTGGGACTAAAGCTCTCTCTTGTGGTTACTTGCAATTTCCTTATTAATCCGCTACAATGAGCACCATTTATCTTGTAACTGGCAGTGAAAATAAAAATATACTGCAGTTTGACAGGATAACATCAAGCTGCTTTATTTCATTTCCTCAACCATAAAAAGGCTATAGGGAATATTATATATTTTTTTGAAAGGGAAAGGCCACAAATTGCACAAATTTTCACGTCATCATCTCAATAAGATGTGATCGATATCTCTCCTCACACAACTCATTAGAGGCAGGCAAGATATCGATCATGCTTGCCCTGATTAAACATCAGTCTGAAGAAGGGTCTCGACCCGAAACGTCACCCATTCCTTCTCTCCCGAGATGCTGCCTGACCTGCTGAGTTACTCCAGCATTTTGTGAATAAATCGATTTGTACCAGCATCTGCAGTTATTTTCTTATACTATATATTATATATATATATGCCCTGATTACATTATTGCCAACAATCGACTTTTTATCAAGACTGAAGGCAATTCACAAAGCCATCTGAGTTTGAAGAGGAGAAAACAAACTTAACTTCACGTGTGTGATATTTTTCAATGACACACTTTCTCCTCACAAGTCTGAAAAAGATGAAGAGAGCCTAAACAAATTTGTCTTGACTAAACGAATTGACACAAGTTAGACACAGGAAACAGGCCCTTCGGCCCACCGAGTCCATGCCGACCAGCTGACCCTGTACACCAGCACTATCCTACACACGTGAAACAATTTACAATTTTTACCGAAGCCAATAAACTTACAAACCTTTACGTCTTTGGAGTGTGGGAGTAAACCCATGCGGTTATAGGGAGAACATCCAAACTCCGTACAGACAGCACTTATAGTCAGGATCGAACCCGGGTCACTGGCGCTGTGAGTCAGCAACTCTGCCACTGTTCCACGCTTGGTTACTCCAGCATTTTGTGTCTATCTTTAGTATAAACCAGCATCTGCAGTTTCTTGTTATTATGAACTGAAGCAGGTTCTGGAACCCTGAGAAAAACGCAAAGTGCTGGAGTAACTTAGAAGGTCAGGCAGCATCTATGGAGGGAATGGATAGGCGACATTTCGGATCGGAAGAAGGGTCCCAACCCAAAACCTTGCCTATCCATGCCCCTCACACATGCTGCCTGAGCCGTCGAGTTACTCCAGCATTCTGCGTTTTGTTTTAAAGAATAGCTGATGAACTAGTTCAATGTTCATCCCACCAGGCATTCGAGGGATTGTACCTTGCACCAGAGTGCCAGTTTAGAAGATGCTTTGTGATAGCCTTAGAAATGGTTAATGCTCTCTTTAAAAATAATCCCAATTCTCCTTGTACACTGGTTACCAACTTCAAACAGAACTAATTTCACACCTAAAATCCAAAGCACCTCTCCTTAATCACTCTCTGCACATAGGGAGCCTTGTTGAAGATACTGGCTTCATATTGTTGAATGCTACATCAAGCAGTAAAAATGAATATTCAGCAACGCTCTCTTGCCTGCATCCCTGAACATGTCGTCCCTGCATCCCTGAACATCCAGTCAATGCTTTTTCTCCAGAACGCAACACGCCTTGCATCTCATCCATTCATTAAGCATGTGTCTCAGCTTTGCTTCCAATTTCAAAGTGAATTGAATTAACCCCAGTTTTATCCAATTGCTTGAAATTATTTTATCCCCTAATCCATGCTGCATTTCCATTTTTAATACTTGATCCAGCTCTCCTTGTTTACCTCCATTCTATCTGCTTTATCGTGTCCCATAATTGAAGAAAATTAAATCATTTCCTCACCTTAAATCCACACCATAGAAACCACAATCAGGGAGTCTTACAGCTCTGTCAAAGGCCCGTCAGCCCAATAGCACCAACCATCAAACACCCATTTATGTTAATCCAGCACTAATCCCAATATTTTCCCCCCTCATTCCCATTAATTCTTCCCATTTCTACCTCTCATCTCGGGCAGCACAGTGGTAGAGGCCCAGGCTCGAACCAGGCTCTGCCAGTGTAGAATGGAGTTTGTACATTCTCCCTGTGACTGCATGGGTTTTCTCCATGTGCTCCGATTTCCTCCCATATCCTAAAGACATGCAGGTTTGTAGACTAATTGGCTTCTGTAAAAAATATCCCCAGTGTGGATGAATACACACTAATCCCCACTTTTTAAGAAAGGAGGGAGAGAGAAAACGGGTAATTATAGACCAGTTAGTCTGACATCAGTGGTGGGGAAGATGCTGGAGTCAATTATAAAAGACGAAATTGCTGAGCATTTGGATAGCAGTAACAGGATCATTCCGAGTCAGCATGGATTTACGAAGGGGAAATCATGCTTGACAAATCTACTGGAATTTTTTGAGGATGTAACTAGGAAAATTGACAGGGGAGAGTCAGTGGATGTGGTGTACCTCGCTCGACTTTCAGAAAGCCTTCGACAAGGTCCCACATAGGAGATTAGTGGGCAAAATTAGAGCACATGGTATTGGGGGTAGGGTACTGACATGGATAGAAAATTGGTTGACAGACAGAAAGCAAAGAGTGGGGATAAATGGGTCCCTTTCGGAATGGCAGGCAGTGACCAGTGGGGTACCGCAAGGTTCGGTGCTGGGACCCCAGCTATTTACGATATACATTAATGACTTAGATGAAGGGATTAAAAGTACCATTAGCAAATTTGCAGATGATACTAAGCTGGGGGGTAGTGTGAATTGTGAGGAAGATGCAATAAGGCTGCAGGGTGACTTGGACAGGTTGTGTGAGTGGGCGGATACATGGCAGATGCAGTTTAATGTAGATAAGTGTGAGGTTATTCACTTTGGAAGTAAGAATAGAAAGGCAGATTATTATCTGAATGGTGTCAAGTTAGGAAGAGGGGATGTTCAATGAGATCTGGGTGCCCTAGTGCATCAGTCACTGAAAGGAAGCATGCAGGTACAGCAGGCAGTGAAGAAAGTCAATGGAATGTTGGCCTTCATAACAAGAGGAGTTGAGTATAGGAGCAAAGAGGTCCTTCTACAGTTGTACCGGGCCCTGGTGAGACCGCACCTAGAGTACTGTGTGCAGTTTTGGTCTCCAAATTTGAGGAAGGATATTCTTGCTATTGAGGGCGTGCAGCGTAGGTTCACTAGGTTAATTCCCGGAATGGCGGGACTGTCGTATGTTGAAAGGCTGGAGCAATTAGGCTTGTATACACTGGAATTTAGAAGGATGAGGGGGGATCTTATTGAAACATATAAGATAATTAGGGAATTGGACACATTAGAGGCAGGAAACATGTTCCCAATGTTGGGGGAGTCCAGAACAAGGGGCCACAGTTTAAGAATAAGGGGTAGGCCATTTAGAACGGAGATGAGGAAGGACTTTTTCAGTCAGAGAGTGGTGAAGGTGTGGAATTCTCTGCCTCAGAAGGCAGTGGAGGCCAGTTTGTTGGATGCTTTCAAGAGAGAGCTGGATAGAGCTCTTAAGGATAGCGGAGTGAGGGGGTATGGGGAGAAGGCAGGAACTGGGTACTGATTGAGAATGATCAGCCATGATCGCATTGAATGGTGATGCTGGCTCGAAGGGCTGAATGGCCTCCTCCTGCACCTATTGTCTATTGTCTATTGTCTATTGTCTAATCCTACACATGAATGTACCCAGGATTAAACTAATGTGAACGGGTGATCAATGGTCGGCCCGGACTCCTTGGGTCGAACGGCGTGTTTCCATGCTGTATCTCTAAACTAAATCTGTACGCGAGGGACAATTAGTCGTGACCAATTAACCTATCAGCATGCATGTCTTTGAGGAGGTCTAGGGAAAGTTTGGAACTGGTTAACCAACATTTATTGGAGGAAGGGGTTTATTTCATAAAATGCTGGAGTAACTCAGCAGGTCAAGCAGCATCTCAGGAGAGAAGGAATGGGTGACGTTTCGGGTCGAGACCCTTCTTCCGTTATAACTGCAGCATCTGCAGTTATTTTCTTACACCATTTATTGGAGGAAGGGGAGTGTTTGTTTAAATTACCTAAAGTTAGAGATTCAACATTCGTACTGCTGGGTTGTAAGCTACCCAAGTGAAACATGAAGAGCTGTTCCTCCAGTTTGCATGCGGCCTCACCCTGGAGAAGGCCCAGGGCAGAAAGGTCAGTCAGTGTGGAAACGGGAGGAGGGAGTTGAAGTGGCTAGCAACTGGGAGATCCAGCCGGCCTTGACAGGCCGAGCGCAAGTGTTCTGCGAAGCGGTCACTGACTCTACGCTTGGTCTCGCCGTCCATCTTTGGGTATAAATCAGCATTTTTATTATACCAACATGCTGTGGAGGGAGCAAGATAACTCTGAGAAACCTGCAGTAAGTACATGGTCACATTGAGAACATGAAAACTCTGTGAATTGGAGCGCACTTCATTAATGCTCTCAAGTTGACCAAGACCATTTTAAAGTGCGAGTTGGATTGTTTCTATTTGTTAAAGATGTCACGGGAATTGCCGTAAGCCACGATTTTAAGGAGTCCCAAATTTGAGACAAAATACTGAATTTACTGAAAATACTTCAATCTTTCTGAAAGTTAAACCTGATAATAAAATGTGCTCAAACTGCACCTTAATCAGTTGATTTGAACATCATACGATATTGTTTCCATTTTGTAAAATAATATTCCACTGAAGATTTGTACAGATCAGATTAAATGCAAATAAGTATTGACAAAGGATTCTCCTTCCATGGCAAGGTAAAACAGCAATTCCATTTTTTATTACTCTACCCATCCTTGTATTGATTGAATAAATTGTAATAAGGCAACCACAGCTTGGGGGCAAATTCCACGCAATACTTATCTCCAGAATCAAACCTCATAGAGTGCAACAGTTCTTTTCAAATTCCCCAAAACTAGTCATGCTTTTTAGCCCATTAAAGTAATTGCTTTTTAAAAAACTTGTTCTCTTGATTTAACCTCACTGGAATTTCTATTTTATTGAAGATAAACACAAAATGCTGGAGTAACCCGCTGGGTCAGGCAGCATCGCCGGGGAGAAAAGGAACAGGTGACCTTTTGGGTCGAGACCTTTCTTCAGGCTTCAGACTTGCCACTTTATTGTTCGGTTTAGTTTAGTTCAGAGATACAATGTGGAAACAGGCCCTTCTGCCCATCGGGTCCGCGCCGACCATCGATCACCCATACGACAGTTCTATCCTGCACACTGGGGACAATTTACGGAAGCCATTTAAACCAACAAACCTGCATGTCTTTGGGATGTGGGATGAAACCAGGGGAAAACCCATGTGATCACAGGGAGAACATGCAAACTCCACACAGACAGCATTCGTTGTCGGGATTGAACACGGGGCATCTGGCCTTTAAGGCAGCAACTCTGCAGCTGCGCAACTATGCCATCCTAATTGCCCATGTGCTGAGGAAGCAGTTTAGAATGAGCACAATGGTTGGTGTGGAGTCATGCACAGACCCAGACTTAGTGATGATAGTGGATTTGCTTCTTTACAGGACACTGTTGAACCAGTGGCACAGCTGGTAGAGCCACTGCCTCACAGCGCCAGAGACCCTGGTTCAATCCTGAACTCGGGTGCTGTCTGTGTGGAGTTTGCACGTTCTTTCTGTGACTGCATGGGTTTTCTCCGGGTGCTCCAGTTTTTTCCTACATCCCAAAGATGTGCAGGCTGGTGCATTAGTTTGCCTCTATAAATTGCCCCTACGGAGTATGTAGAACTCGGGTATGAACGGGTGACCGATAGTTGGCGTGGACTCGATGGGCCGAGAGGCCTATTTCCATGCCAAATGTTTCAATCAATTCAATCAATCAATATCTCTGAAATTTCTATGCTGCATCTCTAGTCCAAGCTTAGTTCAGAGATACAGTGTGGAAATAGGCCCTTCAGCCCATCGAGTCTGTGCTGACCATTGATCACCCCTTCACATTAGTTCTATCCCAGATATACTAATATGTACAATTTGTGTGCATTCCTACAGGCCAGGAACATTTTTTTACAGAAGCCAATTAACCTACAAACCTGCACGTCTTTTGGAGTGCGGGAGGAAACCGGAGCACCCAAAGAAAACCCACGTGGTCACAGGGAGAATGTACAAACTCCACACAGACAGCACCCGCAGTCAGGATCAAACCTGGGTCTTTGGTGCTGTAAGGTTAAGACCATCCAGTAGGTTCCTGTAGCCAGCATTCTTTTTAAAATATCTACATTTACTTAAATTTAAATTTCCTATCTGTCGAGGTGAAATTTGAACATGTCAATTTTTTTTATTTTAGAGATACAGCGCGGAAACAGGCCCTTCGGCCCACCGAGTCCGCGCCGCCCAGCGATCCCCGCACATTAACACTATCCTACACACACTAGGGACAATTTTTACATTTTACCCAGTCAATTAACCTACATACCTGTACGTCTTTGGAGTGTGGGAGGAAACCGAAGAGCTCGGAGAAAACCCACGCAGGTCACAGGGAGAACGTACAAACTCTGTACAGACGGCGCCCGTAGTCAGGATCGAACCTGAGTCTCCGGCGCTGCAATCGCTGTAAGGCAGCAACTCTACCGCTGCGCCACCGTGCCGCCCTGTATGGGTCAATGGTTCTGAAATCAGGCCATGCCTCAGTAATTTTCCAATTGCACTATGTCCCTAAATTAACAAAGAAAAGGCTTATTTTTGAAGGTAAAGTGAAGATCTGCACATCTTTCCAACACTGTAGCTCTGACAAGCACTGGGGTAGCTCAATTGGTCAGGCAGCATCTCTGGAGAACATTGTCGACCTCCCCGTGGTGAGCCCTGTCAACTGACCTCAGTCAGGCGGACGACAACAAACAGAGACAGCAGAAGCAGAAGCAGCTTCATAACTTCTGCTGCCTCAAACGCAAGAAGAAGATAGATAGGTGGCGTTTTGGATCATGACTATTGCTTTTCGCTCGAAGCCTTGCCCAACAGCAATATTCTCTGGAACTATGCCAGAGTTTCAACAATGCACCAGACAAATTAATATTACAGTACGGATGGATAAGCAGGAGTTGACCAAAGAGTGTCAGCATGGTTTTGTCAAAGGTGGGTTATATCTGACTAATCTCATTGAATTTAATGAGGAGCCTATTAATATGGTAAGCTTGAAGTGCCTGTGGATGTTGTCAATGTGGATTTTTGAAGATATTTAATAAGATTCCACACTAGGGATTCCCTGTGAAGTTAAAATGGCATGCAGATGCAGATAGCCTTGCACCACGAGTTAGGAATTGGGAAAGGGAGAACCAGAGGATATATGTTAAATGGGAGTGGAGCAAGATTTAATATGAACCTGAGGGACAACATTCTCACTCAGAAGGCGATGGGTATGTGGAACAAGCTGCCAGAGGAGGTAGTTGATGCAGCATTTCAAAGACACTTGGACAGGTACACGGATAGGAAAGCTTTGGAGGGATATGGGCCAAACGTGGGCAGGTGGGTCTATCGTGGATGGGGTATCTTGGACGGCATGAAAGAGTTGGGCTGATGGGACCTGTTCCCGTGTTGTATCACTCTATGACTCTAGCTTCCCCCAGATCCTTCTGCTCACCTGCACACTTGGAGCAAATTTATTGCTACTAAATGACCTACCAACTTGCAAATCTTTGTTGTCGAGGTAGGATTAGGGTTGTGTAAATTAGTTCAAGAACCTGGTAGTTGCAGGGACGTAGCTATTAGAAAATAAAAAGTAGAACAGTACAGCACAGAATCTTTGTGCTGAACATGATGCCAAGTTAAGCTGGTCTCACCTGCCTGTACATGATCCGTATCCCTCTGTTCCCTGCACTGCCATGTGTCTATCTAAAAGTCTCTCTAATGCCACTATCGTATCTGCCTCCACCACCACCCCTGGCAGTGTGTTCCAGGTCCCCACCATTCTCTGTGTAAAAAACTTGCCCCGCGCATCTCCATTAAACGCTCCCCCTCTCACCTTACAGCTTTGCCCTCTCGTGTTGTACATTTCCTCCCTGGGATAAAGGTTCTGACTTCCTATCTACGCCTATCATAATTTTACGTACTTCTATCAAGTCTCCCCTCAACCTCTGACGTTCCAGAGAAATCAATCCAAGTCTATTCAACCTCTCCCTTTAATGGAAACCCTCTTATCCAGGTCCTAATCTAGATTCTGGTAAACCTCCTCTGCACCTTCCTGTACTGGGGCAACCAGAACTGCACACAGTGCTCCTGAGTCTGGTGGTGTGGGTCTTCAGGCTTCTGCCCAATTGTGAGAAGAGGCCATGGTCTGGATGGTGGAGATCCTTAATGATAGATGCCGCCTTACGGAGATGAGGAAAAACTTTTTCAGTCAGAGAGTTGTAAATCTGTGGAATTCTCTGCCTCAGAAGGCAGTGGAGGCCAATTCTCTGAATGCTTTCAAGAGAGAGCGAGATGGAGCTCTTAAGGATAGCGGAGTTAGGGGGTATGGGGAGAAGGCAGGAACGGGGTACTGATTGAGAATGATCAGCCATGATCACATTGAATGGTGGTGCTGGCTCGAAGGGCCGAATAGCCTACTCCTGCACCTATTGTCTATTGTCTATTGTCTATTGCCTTCTTGAGGCAGCACCTCATGTGAATGTTTTGGATGGAGGGGAGGGCTGTGCCCATGATCGACCTGGCTGAGTCTCTTTCATGTTTGCATTAAGCAAACCTTATATCATACTTAGATAATGTAAACATAATGACATTGCTTGTACTGAGAATGGTGACATATGTATTATGTATTTGCATATTTCTATAAATAAAGTAATATTTATGTTTAAAAATCTGCAATGCTCATATTTTAGAGAAAATCTCAATGAATCTTAACTTGATTATTCAGATTGTGTTCATTACACACCATGATTTAACATTTGAAGAGAAGGAAATAACAAAATGTAACAGTGGCATATACAATTTAACGGTGAATGAATATGGAATATTGTTTTCATCAAATATTCTAGGAACAAGAACAATGAGATTTTCATTTCATTCTGCTTTAAAAATTAAATAGTAAAGGATGCTCCAGGTGTGCTGTGTAGTAGGGTGAGTATGTTGTACTTTGACTCAAAAAGTAATTCTTATAGAGATAAAGGGAGTGGCACAATGGGACAACTGGTAGACCAGCTCAGTGGCTCAGCAGTAGATCTGCTGCCTTACAGTGCCAGATCAGTTTGATCCTGTCTACGGGTGCTGCCTGTACGGAGTTTGCGCATTCTTCCCGTGACCACGTGGGTTTTCTCCGGGTGCTCCGGTTTCCTGATCAAAAACGTCATCTGCCCATTCCCTCCCCAGATGCTGACTGATCTGCTGAGTTCCAATAGACAATAGACAATAGGTAAATAGGTGCAGGAGGAGGCCATTCGGCCCTTTGAGCCAGCACCGCCATTCAATGTGATCATGGCTGATCATTCTCAATCAGTACCCCGTTCCTGCCTTCTCCCCATACCCCTGACTCCGCTATCCTTCAGAGCTCTATCTAGCTCTCTTGAATGCATTCAGAGAATTGGCCTCCACTGCCTTCTGAGGCAGTGAATTCCACAGATTCACAACTCTCTGACTGAAAAAGTTTTTCCTCGTCTCTGTTCTAAATGGCCTACCCCTTATTCTTAAACTGTGCCCCCTGGTTCTGGACTCCTCCAACATTGGGAACATGTTTCCTGCCTCTAGCGCGTCCAATCCCTTAATAATCTTACATGTTTCAATAAGATCCCCTCTCATCCTTCTAAATTCCAGTGTGTACAAGCCTAGTCGCTCCAGTCTTTCAACATACGACAGTCCCGCCATTCCGGGAATTAACCTAGTAAACCTACACTGACACGCCCTCAATAGGAAGAATAGTTCCTCCAGGACTTGATGATTTGCTCGATTCCAACACTTGCAGTTCCTCGGGGATCTCCAAACAGAAGTTTGTATTTAGGAGCAGTAGTAAGGAACATGACGGGGAAGATAGACATAAAGTGCTGGAGGTACTCAGTGGCACAGGCAGTATCTCTGGAGAACATGGAGAGGTGAAGTCACCTATTCATTTTCTCCAGCGATGCTGCTTCTCGACCCGCTGAGTTACTCCAGAATGTTGTGGCTATCTGTGAGGGAAAATCGGCAGTTTATTTTTATTACAGCATGATAGGGAAGTTTAATTTTCCAAAGGGGGCGGAGGTGTATGATGAAGTTGTTAGGTTGGTAGATTTAGGTTGTATTGAAAGAGCTTTAGAATTGATCCTGTCGGCAGCAGAGAGAGAAATATTAAGTACTCAGATAAGATGTTTCCTAAACTTTGGAAGATAGACACAAAATGCTGGAGTAACTCAGTGTGTCAGATGGCTAAGGAAGGGTGGAACCCACAATGGCCCATTGTTGGCTGGGGAAGAGGTGAAAATGAAGGGATACAAGGATGCGAACAGTGGAACTAGTAGGACGTCTAGGGTAGGGGAGGGGGGAGAGGGGGAACGCAGGGGTTATTTGAAATTAGAGAAATCAACGTTGATACTGATGGGTTGTAAACTGCCCATGCAAAATATGAGGTGCTGTTCCTCCAATTTGTGTGTGGCCTCACTCTGACAGTAGGGGAGGCCCAGGACAGAAAGGTCAGTTTGGGAATGGGAAGGGAAGTTAAAATGTTTGGAACTTTGGAGTCTGCTTATTTATAGCAATTGACTCTTTAAAAAATCATCTTCCACTGAAATATACGGGAGGAGGGAGAAACAACAAGACATTCTGATATATTCTGACTGATTTTATTTCGGAACTATTTAAAATGATTGTTTTTGTAGCAACATTTGCCATCATTTCATTTATTTTCGTGGCTTTAGTGAAGTTGCTGATGATTAAAATGTCAACGAGGAACAACAATTAGCCAGATTTATAAGATTAAGTCACTCTTCAATTGCTCTTGCAGTTTTCAGATAAACCCATTCCCCGCAAGCACTGTGAGGTGAGGTACCGTAGAACAAGGCCAGCAGCACAATCAAGGACAAGTCCCACCCCGGCCACTCCCACTCCCATCAGGCAAGAGGTACAGAAGTTGAAAACGCACACCTCCAGATTCAGGGACAGTTTCCTGCCAGCTGTCTTCAGACAACTGAATCATCAGACCAACAACTAGAGAGTGGTTCTGAGCTACTATCTACCCCTCTTCGGATCGTTCACCTTGTTGTGGTGAAGAGCCTTGCGTGCCCCCATGATTCCGAGAGCGATGCAGTCGGAAGCACTAGCTTCTGGTAGGGCCACCCATGGCGGTAAGGTCAAGGATGAGGGTCCAGACTAAGAACGATCCAACCTACAAGATCTCAACGGCGGACCAGGCGAATGAAGTTATCTTGAACTCAACAACTGTGAAGGCGGATGAAGGCTGCAACAGATCCATCAGCTCCAATCGTCTTGGCTCCCTTGCCATTGGAATGAGTGGATTGATTTGTGAAGGGCCGTGTGCTTCTTGGAGTGCAACGTCAAGTACACGTTAAACAAACACACGCACAGGCTTCTTCGTTCCGTGAGCAGCACAGAACTTCACTCAAGACTTTCGACGATGGGGGAAGGGTGACGGGAGCAGGCTACGTGATGGTTGGAAGCTCCTAGTCAAGAACCGGCACGGAAGTGGTGAATACTTGATTCAGTCGTTCAACTTTGGACTCATAAGCCACCTGAGAGTTCATAAAAACAACAGAACATAGACCATCATCCTCGACCTTGAGGGACGACTAGCTACCTCATCGGAGACCCTCGGACCACCTTTGATTGGACTTTATCTTGCATTAAACATTATTCATGTTATTCCCTTTATCGTGGATCTGTACACAGTGGACGGCTCGATTGTAGTCATATAGAGTCTGCCCACTAACTGGATTGCATGCAACAAAAGCTTTTCACTGTACGTTGGCACACGTGACAATAAACTAATCTGAACTAAATCATGGCAAAAAGTTTTAATTATTTTCACTCTTATAATTCCACTCTATTATTTGTACACTGAGGATGGTTCGATTGTAATCATGTGTTGTCTTACTGCTGGCTGGTTGGCACGCAATAAAAGCTTTTCACTGTACCTTGTACTGTCACTGTACATGACAACAAACTAAACCAAATGTAAAACAAAGAACAGTGTACAGCACAGGAACAGGCCCTTCGGCCCATAATGTCTGTGCCGAGCATGATGGCAAGACCAACTCTTATCTGCCTTTACGTAAACTCCATCCCTCCATTCCCTGCATTACCATGTGCCCGTCCAAAAGTCTCTTAAATGCCACGTTTGTCATTTTCGGCAGGGCTTACTCTGCCTCTGGGCAACTTATTCATTTCAAAATGGTTTGCCAAATTTGCATGATCAGATGAAAAATTGAAAGTGCGTCAATCGATTGCGTGCAAATGTGAATAGACCCTGAGTACAGCTCCCACTACCTTTCTGGCTGTCTCGGGCGTAGCGGGAGAGCTGTTGCCTCACAACACCGGAGACCTGGGATCCTGACCTCGCGTGCTGTCCGTGTGGAGTTCACACGTTCTTCCTTCGGGTGCTCCGGTTTCCTCCCACATTGCAAAGATGTGCAAGTTTGTAGGTTAATTGGCCTCTGTAAACTGCCCCTGGTGTGTCGGGAGTAGATGCGAAAATGGAATAGCAAAGGATGGTCGAGGGTTGGCATGGACTCGGTGAGCTGGAAGCCGTCTTTCCTTACTGTTTCTCTAAACTAAACTAAACCGCCTATGTCCCAGAAATTTTGCAGAACAAGTCATTAATCTGAAGTCTGAAAATGCGTCCCAACCTGAAACATCACCTATCTATGTTCTCCAAAGATGCTGCTTAACCCATTGAGTTACTCCAGAACTATGTCTTTTGTTCTGTAAACCAGCATCTGCAGTTCCTTGTCTCCACAAGTAATTGAAAAGATCTGAATAGGCTACTTCATTTTATGCCTACCTGATAAATGATGGCAACGGAAAGCGAGGACCAAATCAGGAGGATGCCAGTTGGCCAAAGTTGCCTGCCTGAGGACAATTGGAAGATGCAGACGATAGTTTGCAAGCTGAGGGGTTCTTGAGAGCTTCCAAGATGACTAATGGGCCTCTGAAGTAGATAAACAGAATGGGATTTTTGCTTATCTACATATACAGACAAGCTGTCCTTGTTAATGCTTGTGTGCAGCTATGCTAGCGGCCAAGAGAGAAGAGAGTTGTATGCTTAAAAAAGACATGGGACTGGAGCAACTCAACAGGTCAAGCAGCATCCGTGGAGGGAATGGATAGGCAATGTTTCGATCGACTGAGGAAGGGTCCTAACCTATCCCGTCCACAGATGCTGCCTGACCTCCTGAGTTACTCTATGTGTAAGAGTAGATGAGGTTGGAGGAGATGCAAGTAAACCTCTGTCTCACCTGAAAGGACTGTTGGGGTCCTTGGATGGAGTCGAAGGAGGAGGTACAAGGACAGTTGTTGCATCTCCTGTGGTTCCCCCTCTGCGATTCCAGCTGCTACTCTGCTCCTCAACTATGTTCCAGGTCTAAAGAAGGGTCCTGACCCAAAGGTCCTGACGCCTATCCATTCCCTCCACAGATGTTGCCTGACCCGCTGAGTTACTCCTGCGCTGTATTTTACCCATTACCTGAGGAATTTGTGCAGGTACCTGAAAACTGTTCAATCATCAGCAAACATCTCCCCTTCTGACAATTTGGATGAAAAAACATTGAAGTAGTTGAGCTCAGCAAGGCCAAAGATACTTTCCTGAAGGACATCTGTGATCATGTCTGAGCCTGAGATTGTTGGCCTCCAACAAACAAAAAACGGTTTCTGCCGTGCTAGGCCAGATTTGAACTGGCGGAGAGTTTTCCCATTGTTCACTTGACTTCCCTGCTTCCTCAGTTGGCTTCTCATCCTCCTCTGAGCATCTAGTAATTCTGTGATCCTTTAGACTAGATACAGCGAGGAAACATGTCCTTCAGCCCACTGAGTCCGCGCCGACCAGCGACCACTCAGTGCACTAACACTAGTGCTATCCCACACACTCAGGACAATTGTACAATTTTACTGAAGCCAATTCACCTACAAACCTGTACAGCAGTGGAAGCAGGCTCTGCGGCCCACTGAGATCAGCGTCGACCAGCAATCACCCCTGGCATTACACTGACATTATCTTACCCACTAGGGCCAATTTTTCAATTTTACCAAAGTCAATTAACGTACAAATCTCTGTCTTTGTAGTGTGGGAAGAAACCAGAGCACTCGGAGAAAATGGAGCAACACTACCTAATTCATGGCTCCAGCTAGTTTATCTTGTCTCTCTCTTCACTGTTCTCTATCTATTTACACCTAATGCAGATCGATGAACTACCATTAACACACCTTCTCCCTCCGCCCTCAGACTATTAATAGCATTCTAGCACTGAAATGGACCCCTCAACAAAACTCATCCATGCCAACTAAAACGACCCATAAGTCTGCATTTGTCTCATATCCCTCCTATCTTTCCTATCCATGTACCTGTCTTTTAAATGTTTTTATTGTGCCTGCCGCAACTACTCCTTCTGGCAGCTCGTTCCATATACCCACCAACCTCTGTGTGAAAACGTTGTCCCTCAGGTTCCTATTATATTTTTCCCTTCACCTTTAAACCTACATCCTTTGGCTTTACTCCCTCTCCATGGGTCGTAGGCTCTGCGCATTCACCCTATCTTTTCCCCTCATGATTGTATACACCACCTCTCAGCCTCCTGTGCTCGAAGGAATAAAGTCCTAGCCTGCCCAATCTCGGCTTATACTTCAGGAAATCAAGTCCTGGCAGCATCGTCATAAACCTCCTCTGTGCCCTTTGCATCTTCAGTGAGGGCCTTCAATTTGCTCTTGGCACCAGTGCATCACAGGCATATCCTAAGTTCCATCACTCTCCCCCCCTCCCTCTCCTCACCCCCCCCCCCCCCCCCCCCCACAACTGACAGCAATGCACTTTGAAGAAATGATCATTAATCCAAATCATTAACTCTGTCTCGCACTCTGCAGAAGTTGCCTTACCTACTGAGTAATATCAGAAAATTCTGCTTCTATTCAACTGGGCAGCACAGTGGTGCAGCTGGTCGAGCTGCTGCCTCAATGGCACCGGAGACCCGGGTTCGATCCTGACCTTGGATGCTGTATGTACCAAGGAATTTGTACCTTTCCTCTGGGTGCTCTGCTTTCCTCCCACATGTCAAAGACATGCGGGTTTGGAGATTGATTGGCCTCTGTAAATTGCCCCTAATAGAGTGGATGTGAAAGTGGGATAACAGAACTTGTGTGTAAGAGTGATCAATGGTTGGCGTGGACTCGGTGGGCCGAATGGCCTGTTTCCATGCTGTATTTTTCAACCAACCAATTCCAGATTTGCAGCAGTTGCGGTTTTTGAAAGACTTTTCAGAGCTTCCATGGCGCAGGGAAGATATTATTTATTTTCCAGATGTAAATCAAGATCATGTGTACTTTTTTACAGCTATTGAATTTCCCAAAGGTCGATGGAGCTTGCTGAATCTATCAACTCATATCATTTTTCCCTATTTGAATCTTAAAAAGAGAATGTCAGGACTATTTGGAAACATTTCACTCAAGATATTGCATGAGTAGTGGTATTTATTTGCTGTTTTATACTTCAGCTTTTACTGAGGCTTCTTAAATCTGTCTTCGACGGCGTGCTAAATTATGTTTCCATGGATCCATCACTTAAAGAACTAAATGCAAAACCATAAACAGTCTCAGCAAATTTCCTTTATCTCACAGCTTCAGTAGCACATCATCAGCGACTCAAATAAAGTATTGCACCTTCCATGATTGTATTGCCTTCAAGGAAACACGCGTTTCTCCATAGCATTCCATTATTGTATTGGCATTCTTCTCGGAGTAAACTTAAGCTCACTTAGAATTGATGCATCAACAAAACACAACACTCCAGTTTATTGCAACGATCACCTTCCACCTGTATCATGTTACATTGCAATAGTTAATCATGCATCCCAGTTTCTTAAGATACAAGCAGCCCCTATGACAATTGTATGTAACAGCTCATGCATGTAAGTCACATACAAACATACATTTACTAACAATGTAATGCAGAAAGTTCAACAGCTGATTTGTATTGGTATTGGTTTCATTATTGTCACGTGTGGCAGGATATAGTGAAAAGATTTTGTTTAGTGTTATTATTATTATCACACTAGACCAAGTGGACCCGTTGGGCCCAAACCTCTCCTGCATTGGTGCAGCACCCTCTCCTCTCCCTCCTCCCCCTCCCTCGCTCCTCCCTCCTCTCCCCTTCCCCTCCCCCCTCCCTCCACCCCACTCCCCTCCCCTTTCCCCTTCCCCTCCCCCCTTCCCCTCCCCCCTTCCCCTCCCCCTTCCCCTCCCCCATTCCATCCCCCTCAACCCCCCTTATCCTCCCCCCTCCCTCCCTCCCTCCCTCCCCCCTCCCTCCCTAGGAGATAGATTTAAACTTTAATATACGAATAACTTAAACAAAAATAACACCAATTTTAATGAAACTTCTTCCATTCGCACCAAAGGGACGACGGTGAGTAAGATGGGCCTAAAATTGTCACACTATCGTGTACCGTTTTGGCTGTAGTTCTGGAACAAACAAACAAACAAACAAGAGTTTTAGTATATAGAAGATGCACCGAGGTGCAGTCAAAAGCTATCTTGCTGCGTGCTATCCAGTCAGTGAAAAGACTACACATTACAATCAAGCCGTATGTTCTATGAGTATTGAAAAGAGAAATTGTTGGAAATATTCGGCCAACTTAATTTTAGTTGAGTTTAGAGTTTAGAGATACAGTGTGGAAACAGGCCATTCGGACTACCGTCAGTGCCGACCAGCAATCCTCGTACTGTAGCACAATCCTACAAACTAGGGATAATTTACAATCTTTACTGAAGCAAATTAACCTACAAACCCATACGTCTTTGGAGTGCGGGGGGTAACCGATGTACCGGAGAAACCCCATATGTTCATGGGCAGAACCTATTAACTCTGTACGGACAGCACCTGAGGTCAGTATCGAACCTGGGTCTCTGCCGCTGTAAGGCTGCAATTTTGCAATGGCACTGTAAGGCGCCACCATGCCGCCCTTATTGTTGGAGATAACATTGGGAATCGGGAAAGAAAGAAATGTGTTATTTGCCATTCACCTCAAATAATTATACAGGCAATGGACTGGATTGGGCTAATCTGACTCAACAACACCCCCCTCACCCACCGACTTGCTAACCCGTTCACATTAACCCCATGACCACACTAACCTTGGCTCCTGCACCCATCAAACTCAAAGCCTCACTTCCACTGATCACAGGCAACTTAAAATAGTTGATTTGGTGACTTTTTAAAAATTAATCATTAAAGTGATTTAAAATAATGTTTATTTTTTAAATGCTTAAATATCTTTTAATTTAATTTAAAACATAAGAAATAAAGAAAAATAAACCAAAACCTTTGCTAAATTGAAATTTTCAAATGAAAGCCAGTGCGAGAGGGGACATAGAGTCATGGGGTCATACAATGTGGAAACAGGCTCTTCAGCCCAACTTGTCCATGCTGAACAACAAGCCCCATCTACACCCGTCCCACCCGCCAGCGTTTGGCTCATATCCCCCAGTGTGCAGTTCCAGCAAACCTCCAGCACATCCTGGTCGGTTGTAAGACCAGCCTAACACAAGGCAGATACACCTGGCGACACAACCAGGTGCTGAGGTGTTTGGCAGCTGAACTCGAGTGCAAGAGAGTTACCACCCACGCCATGCCTATCAATACCCAGATAACATTCCCGCAAATACCATCCTTCATCCGGGAAGGAGAGAAACGGAGGAATAACCCCTCGCCTCTCAACTCATGCCCACTGAGCGCAGCCAGGGACTGGGAAATGCGTGTTGACCTAGGCCAGAGGCTTTCCTTCCCAGTTGAAATCGCAGCTACCAACCTGCGACCAGACCTCGTCCTCTGGTCCAACTCCTGTCGGCGTGTTTACATCATTGAGCTGACGGTGCCCTGGGAGGAGGCTGTGGACGAAGCATTTGAAAGGAAAAGGCTGAGAAATTCCAACCTTGCAGTAGAGGCAGAGGAGCGAGGTTGGAGTGTAAGAGTGCGTCCAGTGGAGGTGGGGTGCAGGGGCTTTGTAGCCAGTTCCACCACAAGGCTCCTGAGGGAAGTAGGAATCAGAGGGCAGGCCCAAAGGCGGGCAATCAAAGAACTTGCCAATGTCGCCGAACGGAGCAGTCACTGGCTGTGGGTGAAAAAAAGAGATGCTGTCTGGGCTGCCACGTAACCATCTAGAGGCTAACCATAAGACACACACCCAGGTCTGATCACCCTGCGGTTGGCCTGCCTCGACTGAGGGGGTCTTGTGATAAAAGGCCGAAACACCCAGTGACGGTGAGGTACACAACTGAAGATGTGTCTGAATGGTAGCAACACCACCTAGTGGTCACCCCCAAGAACAACACCATGCAAGTTAATTGTAGTGCAAACCTTAGGGATTGTAACATCCAGTCCTACTAATCAACATCTAAACCTATCCTATCTATGTATCTGTATAAATGGTTCTTAACCACTGTGATAGTACCTGCCCCAACTAACTACTCCGGCAGTTACTTCTGTGCATCCACCACCCTTTCTGTAAAAAGGTTACCCCTGTAAAGACAGCTGTAAAACCATGGGGCCAGATACAATGGGTATCCTATCCTCAGCTCAGAAAGTTATACAAGTGGTGGGCCCAGGGATGGAGCCAGAGTTTATACCATCGATGCCTTCAGTGGTTCTGCACTGCATTGGGCAAGCAGGGAAGCACTGACAGGGGATGCAACTAGGTGGTGGTTACATGCAGAACCGTGGCTAGTTGTCAGCATGACGTGGCTTTATGAAGTATCTTTGAAGGCAAAACAGTTCACAGTCAGTGTGTGCACAGCAAGCTCACACAGTCAGCAGCGTGATAATAACTGGGAATGGACACAGAGTGCTGGAGTAACTCAGCTGGTCAGGCAGCATCTCTGGAGAACATGGATGGGTGACGTTTTGGGTTGGGACCCTTCTTCAGGCTGGTTGTGGGGTGGGGTGGGGTGGGGTGGGGTGGGGTGGGGTGGGGTGGGGTGGGGTGGGGTGGGGTGGGGTGGGGTGGGGTGGGGTGGGGTGGGGTGGGGGTGGGGGTGGGGGGAGGGGAACTGGAAAGAAGGAAAGACCAGGACATTTTGAACGGCTGAAATAAAGTAATGTGGAATATGTCCTCAATAATGGGGATATAGAACGAGCAGCCAGAGGAGATAGTTAAAGCAGGTACTATGACTATATTTAAAAGACAGGTATCACAATATGCTGGAGTAACTCAGCGGGTCAGGCAGCATCTCAGGAAAGGAATGGGTAACGTTTAGGGTCACCCATTCCTTCTCTCCTGAGATGTTGCCTGACTCGCTGAGTTACTCCAGCATTTTGTGATACCTTCAATTTGTACCAGCATCTGCAGTTATTTTCCTACATATTTAAAAGACACATGGAATGGAGAGATTTCAAATGCGGGCAGGTGATGCAGGTGAAGCATTTTGGGGGGCACGGGCAAGTTGGGCCATAGGGCCTGTTTCAATGCTGTATGACTCTATAACTGATTTATTATTATTTAATATTGTTAAGTCATCACTGCAAAAGCTTTTGCCTCATTGTCTTGTCTACATCTGGACAACAAGTGTTTG
Organism: Rhinoraja longicauda; assembly: GCF_053455715.1. NCBI lineage: Eukaryota > Metazoa > Chordata > Chondrichthyes > Rajiformes > Arhynchobatidae > Rhinoraja > Rhinoraja longicauda. The sequence continues at coordinate 46,417 of NW_027601843.1, forward strand.
CAGGCGATGCATCCATTATTGTGTAGGAAGGAATTGCGAATGCTGGTTTACACCGATAAAAGACACAAAATGCTGGAGTAACTCAGCGGGTTACTGAAGAAGGGTCTTGATCCGAAACGTCACCTATTCCTTTTCTCTAGAGATGCAGCCTGACCCGCTGAGTTACTCCAGCATTTTGTGTCCACGTCCAATATTGCTGCCTTTTCTATTGCTGCCCGTACGCAGGGAGCTCAGGTTTACCATGATGAGCTTCTACTTCCACGGTCGAGCACTGTTTTAATGCTAACTTCACAATGGATGTGTGCATCTGGACATCTGAAATATTTGCGATCCATTTGATCATGACAATCAAAGAGATAATCCTTGCGCAGGCTGTTGTTTGAATATTGACGTGCCTCCTCTCCCTTTGAAGTAAAGGACATTGGCGACTGCAAAATAATGAGCTTCCTACATGTGATTAGAATGGCTGAAGTAGGAAAATGGCTGATCCCCCTATCTTCAAATCTTAACCTTGAAGTAAAAAGAGCAAAATTTCAATACTCATGAATTTTGGATAATTGTAAGATCTGCGAATTTTGATATGT